>NC_083735.1:610000-805000 GCF_028564815.1 Eubalaena glacialis | reverse complement strand
AAAGAAGGAGAAGGATGCTTACCTTGCATAGCAGAAAGCACTTAAATAGAGTGAAAGTTGTAAATTTATTTGGAAAGAAAACCTAGCTAAACAATAATCATCCAGTTGGCAAGTTCAAGCTGGTCTTTCTTACCTTTGCTTCTGAGAGCCAAGAGTAATTATTGTCTTTGTAAAGAGTCGAGCAAATAAGAAACCAGACAAAAGTGTATGCCTATCATTGTGAGTAGAATGTGCTATCGGAAATACCTGATCAACCTTGAGCTGGATGTACAAAAAATGATATTTTTGCCGTAGCTGTGAGAGTGTGTGGAAATGCTGAGGTCTGTCCTTTCTGCAACAGTACTGGGAAGTAAGTCCTTCCCAGTTGGTCACAGTCTGCTAGAAAACCACCATGAAAACAACTTTGTGAGTTTATTAATATTGATTATTTTAATATACTTACCTCCTTCCTATTAAACTTTATTTCTCCCTTTAAAAATTTGATATCTGGCTGGCTGAGGCATGTCATGAAGGTATTATACTCATGTGGATCAGTGCATTCAGCAGCATTAATGAACTGTCTGCCCTTTTCTTGAAGATATCCTGTAGAAATCTGTTAAGCGTGGTCAAGTACGCGTTGCTTATCTAACCGTGTTTTATTTGATAGTCAAATGTCCATTCTGACTTTTAGGACATACTTTTTTTTTTTTTTTTTTTACTTAGATGGAGAATATCAGGAAAGAATACAGTAATTTGCTATCAAACTTTTACTCTGATCCACAACCAATCATACATCCCTTTGAATTTTCAATTAAAGTTGTATTTGTTTTATAAAGTGGAATGAGAGTGGAGAAGAATTTCACATGCATTCAGAATAAAGAAGTGTACTAAAAAGCTAGTACAGTAATGCCATGCTACTGAAAAGTTTCAACAACTGAGTCTTAAAAATTATGTCATGCAAGCTTCTTTGAGGACACATTCAGCACCGGATTTTGGAGATACTGGCTATTTTAAGAGTCCCGATTGGCACTTTTATGAGTAACAAAAAAAAAAAAAAGATTTCTTAGTTTCAAAACTGATTAATTGTTGTGTCTTATAAAAACTGATTTATTTTATACTTTTTTATACCGAGCATTACCATTATGAAGCTCTCCTTCTAATTGAGATTAATGTTTCTGAGCAAAGAAGTGGTTTGGAGGACTGCATTCATTTTGAGTGCTGTTGTAATCAGTTTTAGATACAGCATTCCACAATGGACCAGTTTGCATCCAGACCTGCCTTATTATGTAGAATTAACTTGTTGGTGATTGATAGTAATACTTCTACATCCTGAGAAGTCATTTGTTTCCAAACAAGCGTGATGGTCTGTACGAGTTTCAAAATATTGCTTCTCGTCGTTAAAACATCCTTTGGGGGACCTAATTTGAACTTTCTCTAAGAACTAGATAAAGCATGCAGAAGCAATTCATTAATACATTTTCAACTAAAATAGCCTTTTTCCCCTAGTACAATATGTCTCACGGTGTGTTTTCTCGCTCATCAAAAGGTTTTATCATCTTTTGGGTCATAAATGGTGAACATTATACATTTAGGTTATTTCCTTTTTTGTTTATATCAACATTCTAGTCGAGTTTTTAAGGATTTCTTAAAATTGTAGATCTGCATCTCGCGCGTGGGTGATAACTAATTTCACAAGGTGGTAGGTATAATCCTGACAATGAAGGGTAGTGCATGTGGAGGTTATTCTTCATCCTCTTTGGAAGCCTGGAAAGATGGTAAATGGTACTGTCCCTACGGTGCTATTTGCATTTGTTTCTTAGTTGTGTCTAGCCGGCTTCAGCTTTAATCAGCTTTTTATTCTTTTCTGAAAGACCACGTTAAGATTTTCTTGGGCATGTAGCTTACTGTGCTACATGCTTATCGTCTCAATAAAATAAAATATTAAAAGCATAGACTAGAAGATTAATACAGATAAGTATTCTAATATAGCCATGGTGTGCAGGATATTTAAATAAGGATGGAGCTGCTTTATAGGTACATGTGAAGTTCCACAGTGACATTGTTCTTTGCTTTCAGGAAGAAAAGACTTGGTGGGAAACATGTTTATTGTATTTTAACTTTCCTCTCTATACTCATAGATTATTTACATTGAATCAGTGTTTTTCCAGTTAAGAACATTCATTTAAAACAGTTTTAATACTAAAATAGTTCACTTAAATAGCCATTTTCAAAGCATTTTTTTAGCCAGCCATTAGAATGTAAACTCTCAAAGCGCAGAAACATGCTCTAAGATATACAGATGTTTCATATACCAAAACTACTGTAGGACTCATTAATTTGAAAGAATTTTGATAAAATGTTTGTATGGTTTTGATTCAGTAACTCTGATAACTGGCTAGTTAGGACAGCTACATAGTAGTCTCATAAAAGAGAACATCTACTCAAACCTGTTTATACTTTAAATAAGTCACTGTACAAATTAACGTCAGTATCATAGAATATACTCATCAGCCGTGTAAATAAAGGATTGAAACCATCTCAGATATCATCTAATGATGATGATGGTGATGATGATGATGGTAATGATGAGACTTTTACTGCCCTGTTGGTAACTTTTGCAGTCTTGGAAGGGCTAGTCCTGACTTTTCAAACAAGTTCGTGATAGGTGGCAGTCTTAACTGAGTTCCATGGCTGCAGTGAAATAATAGATGGTTCTAATGCAATAAGGAGCATGTGTAGAATGGAGTGTATCGTATTATCAAACTATGATTGCATTCTTTGTTGTAGATTAGGAGTTAACAACCACTTAATGGAGATGTGGCAGTTTAAGAGTCATTTTCCCTACCTCTGTAGTCCTCTGGCTTACGCTGGAGCGTGCAAAGCAGAGAACATCCCTTTTGAAAGTGAAGTGTTTTGGAAAAAAATAAGTGCATATATTCACACTTGGATGTTCATGGTCCATGATGTGAAAGTGAGTGTGGGATTCTGTTTGTTGATAAGGTGTTTTCAGGTATTGCGGAATACTTTTTCCTTCTATTAGAGAAGTTGAGGAGGAGTAGGGATCATGTGACTTGGGTTTCCAGGGGAGAGAATCATACTACTTAATAATAATCATATTATCAGGTTATTTCATATTAATAATTTTATAACTGGGTCTACTGGGCCTCTGCCTCAAAACCAAAAGGGGAGAGAGAGAGAGAGAGAGAGAGAGAGAGAGAGAGAAAGAAGTGGGGAGAGGAAGAGGAGACAATATGAATATGGATATCTTTTAGGATGTGATGGTCCTTTGAGCATTTTCTGTGTGTAGCAGCGTATTTGACAGGAAAAGCAGTCTATAAACGGCATATATGGTCATTTAAGTTAATTGGGTAAGTACAGGAGAAAATTAACTTCTAAATTTTTTTCACTTTAAGTATGTGCGTTTTAGATCCCTGCAAGAGAATATGAACTTTGTGGGTTTTTTAAAAAAAATCATCGAAGGAATTCTGAATATTGTATATGGTTCTTCATGTTGATGGGGAAAAGGAAACATATTAACAGCTCTATTTTATAGGTATACTTCCTTTGTATATGGGACTAAACACCAACTTATAAATTTTATGTAGAGACTTAGAAAAAACATTCTGATTATTTTAAAGGATCGTTTAGGAGGTAACTTACAAGGTCACTTGTCTTTGAAGATAAGGCTCATAACCAGTATATTTCAGTCATTCTGTCATTTTGTCCATGATCAGTTATACTTGCCAGAATTGTTGTGATAATTCCTCTTGAGATGGCCACAATTTAGAGAGAAATAACGGCTTGGTAATGACTGTCTTCCTTCAGTCAGGTTCTGAAGCATTTCTGAATAGTAAGATGATGTGAATCTGTGGTCCCTACTTCCCCCAGAAGAAAAAAAAAAAAAGAAAGAAAAGCTAATCTCTTATTAGAATGGATGATTTCATCTCGAGCGAAGCTCGACGAATCTTTTATGGTTAGAATTGTGGACCTCCTATCAGTGTGAGGGGGTGAGGTGTCTTTTTGATAACAGGGGCATTTCCAGAGCAGAGGTCCTTCTTTCCTCAAGAGCATGTCCAGCACCTACATGTTCAGCATTTGGCTTCCGTGCTGAGAGGTATCATAGGAGAGCTCGTGGACGTGGACCACACACTGGAAGGTATGTTCTGCAGAGAGTCACAAGACGAGACTGAAATGACTTTCATTTAATTTTTAATTTTTCACGCAACAAGAAATGCATGAAGTATTTTAATGGGTTTGCAGAAAGCACTTGCAACTGAGTTCATGTTGGGATGTGTTTATCTCGGTAGTTATCATAGTGAACCTATTGCAAAGTAGACTTGTTTTTTATCCTCCATCTACCAAATGCTCTTTTAAAGTGTAACATCTCTGCTAATACTTTTATCAGAGAATTTGGAATTTGTCAACGTGGAGGTGGGAAAAACTGGCAGGGGATTGGTTCTTTCAAATAGCTCTTATAAAACAAAAAAAGCTGGCACAGGGCTTGTCACTTAAAACAATTATGAAAACCAGGAGAAGACAGATGTAAATTTTATTTCTTCAGAATTTATAATAACTTCCAGCTAAAGAAAGCTGTCGTCAGTCCTGTAGTTCTAGAAGAACAAATCTGTGACTTTTATTTTTCTTCTGAAGAACAACAGAAAAAAGTATCATGAACAGCGTTATTACATTTTTATAAGCAAAAAAATGAATATTGGAAAATGTAAATTCTTTTCTCTTACATTTCGTGTAATGAGAATAATAAAGGTAGGAAAAATACTGCAAACAATAACTAATCTAGTAATTTAAATAGAGAAAAGTCACTCACCCTAATAGCATAAAGGAATAAAAGCTATAGTGTACCCAACCATATTTTGTCTCTTGACTGTCACAAATGTAAGGCATTCTTCTTACAGGGTTGTTGCTGAATTTTGTGATAGTGTCAATAATACTTGTAGAATAATTTAATATAATCAAAATAACTAAAATGTTAACCCTTTTCATGTTCACTAATACTTTAAGAGACATTCCTAAAGAATTAGAATGCTTTTGAAAATAACCATATCTTCTAGGAAAAAGAGACTATGTTTGTTACCTTACAAAGCTGTTGATGACTTTGGATTCAGGAAGGGGTGAAGGTTGAAATGAACTTCTTGCCCGATACTATCCTTCAAATTAGAACATTTTCCCTCTATAATATATTTCTAAGTTTGTATTTCTACTTTGAGTTCACTTTCAACTTGTCTTTCTCCTGTGAAGCTGTTAGCATATTTAACATTTAAAATAAATTTTAATCTAAACAAAAATAAAAGTTACGACACTCAGGTAAGGTGTACCTGTCAGACCAGAGTTGAATCCTCACTTTGAGTACATTTTATGTCTTTGCATAACTTTTTCTTGCCAAATATTAATAGAATAGCCTGTCCGGTATTTCCTGTGATTAAAAAATCAAATAGAGCAAACTTCTTCCTTAGTACAGTCCCTAGAAAATACAGTCTCTGAAAGAGAAGACTCTGGCATCATAAAAATTTTGTAAACAGTGTTGGCATGTTGATTTGCCAATAAAATCCTTTTTCTTTGTTACTAATTTTAAAAATTACGTGTGTAGCAGGGCCTTTGAATCAATACTTTAAGAAAGATAAAATACTTTAATATTTGCTATCCTGTGTTTTGATGGTGATATAACTTTCTTCTATGTTGTTTTAATTTGTATGATATTAGGTGGTGTAGTATGTGTATAGTGTTATTACTTTCAAGGCAACTATATCATTGCAAAGGATGAAATTTTAAAATTAAATTTATTTTTAAAAATTCTTTTTGTAAACATTTGAAGCATAATAAATTGTAGTTAAAAATGCAGCCTCAAACAAAAAAAGTCCTCATTTTATATTTTTTCAAATTCAAATATTGTTTTACTAATATGTGTGTGTGTAAATAAACCTTAAATTTAAACTTTACACTTAACGGCTTTTATCTTTTATATATGTTTCCACTAATCACAACTTCAGATTTGTGTTTATATGGATACTATGCTCTATAGTCTATAATTAAGGGATTTTAAAGTATTAGTAATCAAAACATGCACTAACTCCAGTCTAAGTTTTTAAAGAAACCTAAAAGGAATTAAGACGATTAGATAAATCTGGTGTTCTAGAAATCATAAAAATACTTTGATTTAATGAATATCCCATTTTACATAATCTAGGCACTTGGAGAATATTCCTTAATACATGTGTGCAATGTCCACACAGATAACAAAAAAGTTACATGTTACGAAAATGAAAGATGAATGATGTATTTATATTATCGTCCTTAAGTTGCCCAGCATGAATTTGTAAAATAAATGTTATATTTTAAGATACATCATTTATTGATATTCTGGTTTCAAGTCATCTCAGTAAAATTCATATAATCTTGCATTTCATTTAAGTGTGATGTTAGCAAGTTGGATCAACCTTGAATCAGTATAGCCAATAACAGAAGTCTAATCTCTTTCTCTTGAAGTTTTATATAAAATCTGCACCTTCCAATAAAACAGTTCCGCTCCACAATGCAGGTGTGTGATATCTCTGACGAACGAGAGAGCTGAAGGGGAGGACGAGTGCTTGTTTTGTAAGGTGCCATCAATTAATTCTCCTCACATCATCCGATGAAAGTAGCTTTTAAAAACTGCATTGTGCTTCAGATAGGAATTGTAACAGATCAAGGTTGTGAATTTTATATTTAGCTATCAGCAAATGGTAATGTGAGTTAACACAAATCATTAATGTATCACATCTTAAATGTACCTGTTTATCACGTTTAAGGTATACGGATTGGTTGTGTAGTTACCACTTGAGCTTTGAAGAGGCTATATTCTCTCTTCTGGGACAAAGTGCGAGAGTGGCATGGACATATATACGCTACCAAATGTAAAACAGATAGCTAGTGGGAAGCAGCCGCATAGCACGGGGAGATCAGCTTGGTGCTTTGTGACCACCTAGAGGGGTGGGGTAGGGAGGGTGGGAGGGAGACGCAAGAGGGAGGGGGTATGGGGATATATGTATACGTATAGCTGACTCACTTTGTTACAGCAGAAACTAACACACCACTGTAAAGCAATTATACTCCAATAAAGATGTTAAAAAAAAAAAAAGGCTATAATTCACTGTGGAAATTTTAAATGTTGAAAAAAAGCAAAGTATTAGTGGTTCTCAGTCTTGGAGATTGTTATTAGTGTAAGCCTTGGAGGGATTGTTTTATTTTTTTATTATTTTGTTTTTGCTTTTTTAAAAAAAGTCATTCCTTCCGGGGTATGTCTTATCATTTAATTTTAAGCCTGGAACATAAGCATTTGATTTAGGAATAGATGTAAATTATTAGTGCACATTATGCTTTTTCTTTTCCAAAGGAAAGGACCTCAATGCTTTCTGGGTGAGGTTTTGGTCCTTTTAGGATTAGGATTCATTGGTATAAATGGCTAATTTTGGTGGAAGAGTGTTACATAGTTTTTAAGTCCTTGTTATTACTTTTAAAAGAATCTCCCATCAGGAAGAGGGAGAACAAGCTTGTGAACAAGCTGCCACTCTGTGATGAAGGATTATGCATCCTCCCCTAATTCTGTGATCCCAGAATCTATTACACAGTGGTTTTATCAAATAGCACTAGACGAGCCTGGCCATCATTTCATTTCCTTTAAAAAGTTAATTGGTTCCTTTCCTAAATCTAATATTTATGTAGCACTGTAGTCTAAATATATATTTTAGGCATGAATAGATTCAGCTCCTAAAATCCAGAGGTTCATAATTTGATGCAAGATAAAAGTTTTGAAGGATGCTTTTTCCTTACATCAGATGATCAGTGAACTAATTATTGCCAGGTTCTCAGCCCTTTAAGTGGCTTGCCTGCTCAGTGAAGTTTGCGCATCTGTGGCCGGATTGACGTTCTTTGTAAGCTTTCTTCATGTTAGTAATAATAGTGGGAGCAACTTGAGAAAGAAAGAAAAGCTTGTAAAAATGAAGCCATCACATGTTATGAAGGTTAGTTAATTTTCTCTGAATGTGTATGTAAAAGTGAGCATGTTTTTTTGTCAGGGATTTTTAAAAAAGGGTTATTCTGTTATTTTATGATATTCCCATTTTGAATGAACAATTCTAAATATAATTGTGAGACAAGGGTGTCATGTTCAAAGGAGACCTTTTTTGGGTAAAAAAATACATTAAATTGAATGGCCAGGCGGGACAATTAATTGTATTTATATTCGTATCAGTTTTTACTTAGTCAATGTAAATCAAATAGAAGACCAATTCATCCCGTTCAAGAATCAAATATCAAATATTGGTCAATTAAGACATTTTCATTGTAAAACACAAGTGACGCCACCCAAAAAAGTACAATTTATTAGGACAATTAATTTACCTTAATAAATGGGTTCTTATTTCTGACGCTTCTAGCTTCTAAAAGTTTAAAAAGAGTAGCAAAGCTTACTATAAAAATTGCAAAGTGAGGAAGTAGGTACTTTTTTTTAACAGTTAAAATAATTCTGGTTTTTCGATACTTATTCATTGAAACATACTTTACAAACTTCAAAAGATGACTTTATAATGTTCATATTCCTGTGCTGACTTATCCTCCTAAGATTTTACGTAAAAATAAATATATATATCCGTTCTGAAAGATGTATGACTCTAAAAATATTTTCCATTTTTAAACATTAAATTGAAAGTATTTATAAGGAAACTACTTTAAAAATTATCTTTTATGATCACTTTAATGTGACAATTGATAATTCAAGCCTTTATAAAGGATTCTAGACTTTTATAATTGGCATAAATATGATGTTAAAAAATAAATACTACCTAGAAACTAGCAAGAGGTAACCAGGTTTCAGTTACTTTCTAAGATTGGTAGGGAAGAAGAATTTAAATAAGACCTTAGAATATTTTATGTAAATATTGTCCAAATTTCCAGTTTATTATCAGTGAGACACAGGTTTAATACATTTTTGAAATAATAGCCTGGTTTAAAAAGTCATCACGTTTACCATTTCTAATTCTTAGAGTATTTCCGTTTTAATTTTGCGTATAAAGTAGTACAGATTAAGGATTTTAAGGAGCAGGTTTTCTTTCTATCTTTCATCAGCTCTGTGGCCGAACCCTGACAATCCCTTTCTTCATTATTCTAAGCCAGTATCAGATTCTAATCTTTGCTGTCTCCACAGCTGTTTGAGGATTTTTTTTTTTTTTTTTTGCCAGTGTAATTACAAATACATGTGTTTTGTGCACCTAAGTTCCTATAAATGTGGATAAAAGACGGTTGAAGGAGAATAGGACTGTGCTGTGTGTAGGTCCATGGATGATTCTGTTTGTTTTCAAATCATTATGTCAGTGGTTTTTAGGAAGAATTGCAAGGATTAAAACACAACAAAACTTTAGGCTTCACTGATACTGAGCAATAAAAATCACTGAAAATTTAATAATTTCTTCAGAACCACTGAATCAAGTGGTTACGCATTTCCATGGGTCATTTTTCTAAAGTGATGGTCACAATTTAAAGAAGATAGTTTTTTTCACTTTTTAAAAACCCATTAAAATATGACATTGTAGAGAGAAATTGATTAGTCTCTTGCATTTATTTTGATGTGCCAAGTTGGAGAATGATTGATGTCACATGGGCACTTAACAAATGTACAGTGATTTAACCCCGTCGAAATTAGAGAGAGTGCTTTTTGGAGAAAATTCAACATATTTGCTTGCATTAATATTATTTATAGAACAAAACTGGAAACTCTAGCTATCTATAGCCTTCAGTCATGTTAAATTTATCACCTTTTGAGGACAGCCTGTCTTTATTTGTAATCTCTCTTTTATAATATCAGAATTTTTTCCCATGTCTGTGTACAGTGCGACTGGCTCATCTCTAGGAATACGTAAAGGTACTCTCTGAGATTAGAAAAGTGTAGGAAATTATTGAGTTCAGTATCCACAAAGATGTTGCCTATAAACACAATTATTTTTGTTTCCTTCTTGCTTGAGATTATAGAGAATATCTGTTGCCTGGTGAAAGTTCTTTGGAGTACAAGGAGGGCAGGCCGAGGGGTTGGTAAATCAGGCTTCTTTTAGAGAAGACAGACATCATAAGTAGTACATCATTCTTCTGCTTCTTTTCACGTAAGGGTCCTGAATGTGGGAGAAGGTATTCAAACCGTAAGGCCAAAATACAAACAGTGCTTAGTTTCATATTTAGTTTACTTTCAGGGGAGCTGTTGAGAGTTGTTCAGGGGAAGAAGTGTTCTGTTTACCACTCAAAACTTTAAAACTTTCCCCTTTTATATTTAATATATTAGAAATAATTAATAATGAGCCACTGCAGTCACGCCTATAAAAATTACGAGGCTGTATAAATGCCCCAGCGCTCTGCCTTGCTATGAATGTCTCTCTTCACTTTTCGCGTGTACCTGATTCACAGAGGCATGTTCCCACGCCCAATTCATTGAAATCAAACCCCATGTGTTTTGTCATTGTTCTGTGTCCAAGTGCTTGTGCCCTGGGGAAGATTAAAGGACAAGAGACATGATCTCAGACCCACAGGAAGTTTTCACTTCTAGTTGAACATGACATAAAAGAAAACCGACAGTCATTAAGGTTGTTAAGAAAGCCAAAGGAAATGATGGAAGGATTACTACTTTGGTCAAATTGTGTGCTAATAGCCCATGAATCTTTAAATGCCAGACAACTGAAGGGAGTACCAAAACTAGAGTTTCTAGCATTGGAAACACCATACGGACCTCAACGTGCTTGAAACTCGGTGGGACATTGGAAGGGACCCGGGGAGGTCCCTTCCAATGTCCCATTGCTGACAAACAGTGGGAGTGCCAAGGGGCTCACCAACGATGAAAGGACTAGACAGACGGGTGGGTCAGAAGGCACGCCTTCTCCTTCCCCAGCCCACGTGCGCATGGCCATTGACGCCCCCAAAGAGGGGGGCTTTGGAAGCCAGTGACCTGGGAACAACAGAGGTTGACCGTCTGCCTCCTTCCCTGTGGAATAACTTGGCAAACTGTTGCACGCTTGCCCACAGCAACCCTGGGAAGGAGGAGACCATCCCCTCTCCTGGGCTCAGCACAGCCGCAGCTTGGGGCACAGTGCCCGGCCCTGAGGAGGCCATCAGTAAATAATTGATACAAGATTGAAATCTCCCCTCACTCCACGTCAGTGTCAAGTGTCCTCACTGGCGAATGGCTCCTTTCTCCAAAGGCTTGTGGCCTCTAAACTCAGGTCATCGTCATCCAGGACCACTCAAGTCCTGCAGGTGCGTGATTCTGTTATTTTCAGATTGCCTGTGATTCGTGTGAAACATATAGTGCCAACAAAGAGGTGTCAGCATTGAGATGAGAACAGTAAACGTGGCTGTAGCCTGTAGATCTCTGGAAAAAGACAGAAGTTGAGGTACAGAGGTCAGGGGACTTCGGGAGAGGGAACCAGAATAGCAACAGAGAGATCCCGGACAACAAACCGGAATGAATTCATGAACAGGTGCAACAGCTCCGGCAGGTACCCTAGATGAAAGAAATTGACCTGGTTATTTGCATATTACCTTTTCACGTCCCCACCAATACGTGCTCTCTCGTATCCCTTAAAAGTATGTAGTTCTCTTTGTCTTTCATTTTCCCACTTTCGAAAGAGACACAGGGACAGAGAAATGTTTCCTCAGTATGAGAAAAACAATGGAGCAAGTTTGATAATAAATGGTATGGACACAGCCTCAAGAGTCAGAGACGCACGGGGTGACGGAGTCTGTGCACTGCAGGGCAAGCTTCATCCAAAAGGGGACACCCCATCGCACCTCTAGACTCGTCCCTGCCATGTGGAGGTGAAACAGTGTTGCCAGGTTGTGAGATTTTTCAAGAAATGCCAGAATATGAATTATATGCAATCTCTAGATTTTTGAATGTTGGCTCATTAAAACAAAAAAGAAAGGAAAGAAAAAAGCCACAAAACACACAGATAAAACACAACACGACTGCCGGCTGGGTTTGACAGTTGGGCCACCATTTTGCAAGCTGTGATGTAGAGGCAGAGCTTTGCATATGTATTTGGGGAGGCCACGGGTGAGCCGAGGACCCTCCCATGGAGAAATCTGCCACGAGCTTGGAGAGAGAGCTCGGGTCCAGATTGTGGATTATCTTAAATGTCATCCTCTTCTCCCCATTTTGGAGAAGAAAATGTTTTCAGTTTGCAGTAAAACAGAAACCCGGGCTGCCAGCGAGCCTTCTGGAAGCGTTCTTCATGCCAAGGCAGCAAAGGGTTAAGTGACAGGAGCAGCTAGGCTTTGGCCCTTTCAAGGGCTACTTCACACCCCTCTCTCCTATGTCTGTCTTCTTCCCATCAGGGACTGAATAGACTAGGTCTTGACACTCTTAACACACCTATACTTTGGAGGGAAAGTCCAGGAGCGAGCTATGGCTAATGTTTTTTTTTTCTTTTGCATTGAATTTGAATATTGTCTGAATCCAGATGCTAAATTCTATAGAAAAGGAAAATCCAAAGTTAAACGTGACATACTGGACATACAGGTCTTACCCACGGCCTTCACTGAATAAAGAGAACAGTTAAGATTCCTGTGGCACAGTGTTTTTCACTGTTCTGTGGTTTCTGAGTTGGGCTCTGGCACTAGAGAGGTCTGCTCAGATCCTGTGCCTGTCGTTTATTTGCTGTGTGACCTTGGGTACAGCCCTTCCATCCCTGAGCTTCATCTCCTCATCTGAGCTACAGGCTGGTAATAAGGGCTGATGACGGTGTCGCCGTCAGGAGCCTGGCAGGTGCCCTGCACGCTCTCCATGCTGGGCGGTGGTGAATTCGGTCACTGGAGTGGTTGTTAGTAGCATCTTAGAGCGAACATCTTGCTCACTAGGATGGCTTCGTGTAGGTTTTGAAGTCAGATTTGGAGACCAAAATTCAAGTCCCAACTGTGCCTCTTGGTTACTTTAAGCTTCATAAAGCTGAGTTGCTAATAACATACCCACGTGCAGGCTGGTTGTGAGGATGAAGTGAGACAAACCACGGAGAGGGCTCACGTAGCGTCAGGTATGTCGTTAGCCATAAACAACACGTGTGAGCGTGTGTCTCAGGAGAGGACGACACGCTTCTCCAGCAGCCAGACTGCTGCATCATTAGCTCTGAATTTAGTAAGAATAACGAAAAAGCAGTCTCGGGGCTGCTTCTCTTTACTTGGGCTGTCCCCTAGAATCCTACTTTGAATTCATGAATAACTCTTAACGGCGTTGATTCTCTGATGTGACAAGTTACCGACGAGAAGTGGTACGTTTAAGGAGAGGGGTTTGGCCTGTGGATACCCAGAAAAGTGACAGCATGCCACGTCTTACCCAGGGAGCGACCTACACAGTGCCGATGAGAGGCAGTCAACACTCATGGTGATGGTCCAGAATCACTTAGAGAAGAAAAGGGGGCAATGCGTGTGACACATTTTACAAATATTTATACGAAACAGGTGAAAAGATTTTTGCTATTTCAAGGAGTGTAAGATTCATCTTTAAAATTTACCCAAAGGCACATCCCCTAATGATGGCAGACAACTAGGATATTTTATGGAAAAAATAACCCCAAAAAACAACAAAAAAAAACCTGTCTTTACAGGGTCAGCATTTTAAGTACATTCTGGTTCATTTTTTTGAATGAAAATATATGACCCCTTTTTTCACATTATTGTTGGAATGACCTAGGTACATACTATTTAAATCACAGTATTTTAAAGATTCCAGGAGATTTTTCGTGGAAATTTGGTGCCCAAATTTATAACGTATATTTAAAATATATTGATATATTAAGTAGAAATAATTACGAAACGAACTTGAACACAGTAACAATATGTTTCTATTTCATGAACAGAATTACTTAGCATTTGGATATATTGTATGTTGTTTGTTTCTTTAAAAAATATATGGCACAAAACATATTCACTAACCTATTAGTTAGCCCATCGGATTGCTTAATGTTTGCTGATGAGAAAATTGTAAACATTTGTCTGTGAAATGCTAGTTGGCTCCAGTGGAAGGTAGCCTCTTGCGTCCTTTTTCAGCTCCAATGTCTTCATCAAGTTATCATTTATTAAGCATCTGTTATGAGTCCAGCATTGGTTTAGGCTCTGTGAGAAAGGGGCGCAAAAATACGGAAGTTGTATATATTAGGAGTCCCAGAGGAACACATAATAATTAGACAGTAGTGCTAACAACATAGAGCTGTATTCAGTCGGAAGGAAGAGGTGACACAAACTCTATAAGCCATAGGAACACAAGGAAGAGAGAGGAACATGGAGGGTGGGGTGAGCTCGACGGCACCTCAGCTTCATCATTTTTAAGCCAGTGCTCCCGATCTCGGGCTGGAGGCGCCAAGCTTCCCCTGCAGCATGTGCACCGTCACCCTCTTGGTCACACGTGCAGAAGCGTGAGAACCGTCTTCCGGACTCTTCACTCATGTCCAGTCCGTCACCAGGTCCTGCCGGTCCTCCCTTCTCTGGGGTCTGAACCCACCGCCCCTTTCCCTCCTCGTTTGGCTCTCCCCGTCCCTCATCTTGATGACGGCAGATGCCCTCTAACTGGGCTTCCTGCCACCAGTCTCTGCTGTCTCCGATCCATTTTTCTAGATTGCCTGCGGAGAGTATTCTTCCTAATCTCCTGATCTGAGCATGTCACTCTCATGAACTCACAGTGGCTCCTCTTTATCTATCGGGTGAAGCCCGGACTTCTCAGCGTGGTCCTCGGGGTGTATTCTCCATGGTCTGGCCAGGACTCTGCTGACGCCACCTCCCAGTGGGTCTCTGGGGCACAGCGTGCTGCGCACAGACCAACTTACTGTTTCCCCAAGCCCAGGACGAGCCTCCCCCTCCTGTAGGTACCGGTTAAATATTCCCTGTGAACTTGTTCCTTGGCTCTCAGCAGAATTCATGGTTCATCTCTCTCTGCTCCCGTAGTTTAGTATTTGTAGAACTATTTATCATTTACCTCATTCCGCACTTTTAGCTTTTTAGAATGAAGGGGTTCTAAGTATAGGAAGGAATGTAAAGATCATAGAGGGGAAGCGTCTTATTTTTAAATGGGACAAAACCAAGGCTGGGATGAATAAGTAGCTATAGCCGTGCCTACTTTTTAGTCATCCTTGAACTTGATCTCAGCAGCATCCTCCGTGAAGGGCTGGCTTCCCTTTGCCCTGTGACACCTTGTCATACCTCTCCCTGCGTCTTAGCTGCTCCTTCTCTGCGGCATTAGTGTCTCGGCCTCTTCTAGTTGGCTTGCGAATACTGGAGTTCCTCAGAAACTGGCCCTTAGACCTACTTTCTCATTGTGTCCGCTCTCCCAGCCAGTGTGATGTCATTGCCTCCCGTGGTTTCAGTGCTCGCCCGTGAGTAGACAGCTCACAAAGATTCCACTCAAAACGACTCCTAGCCGAAGATCTAGGTATCTAGGGGGACCTTATAATTTGTCATCCAAGCATGGATAATTTGAGAGTGACAGTGGGCAGGGAATGGTGAGATACCAGCACAGGGAACATAAACTGGGATAGCCCTGGGCCCACACATCCCTGCGGTCATGCTGGGCACACGGAAGGGACCACTTGACGTAAGCTCTTGGGTGTCTCAAATGCTCCTGGAACTAACATGGGATCTGAACTTGGGGTCTTTCCCTGAAAACCTCAGCCTCTCCCACTGGCCCCAAACTCAGGGAACGACAGGACTGTCCACCTAGTTATCAAGCCAGAACCCTTGACCAATCCTTGGCCATTTCCTTCCCTCCACTCCCTATATCCAGTTCGTCGCAGTGTCTAGTTTATTTTTATTTGACTTTCTAAATATCTCATGAAACCATATGCTTCCTTTGTCTCCACCACTGCCGTGCTAGTCTGAGGTCCTGTGACATCTGGGTGGGAACCCTGCAGTAGCTTCCTGACTGGTTCGTTGGCAGTCAGTCTGGATCCCCCAACGTCTTACTCTGCACGTCACAGCCGGAGGGATCTTCTAAGTATGCAGAAAGGATGCTATCGTCCCTTGTTTAAAACAACACATAACACAAACCCCCTTATTATGTCTTTCTTTTCCACTTCACTGTGAAGCCCAGAAAGCTGGGGACCTTGCTAGTATTGCTTCGCTTTGTTTTACCAATAGCATGATATAGCACCTTATACATAATCCTTGGTGAACACCTATTGGTTAAATGATAAACGAATGAAAGACTCGGGATTCTAAAGCCTGACTTCAGACTGCTAGTTCTAGAGTCTCTGTACTCGTTTTTCCCCCAAAAGATTTTTAACCATCTTAAGGGGGAGCCTGTTTGTTTACAATTTTTATTCTTTCTCATTTTGGAAAATGGAACATTCCCGTCTGCCTTCTGTTTATTCAGTACTTTTCAACCATAACTACACCTTAGAATCACCTAGGGGGTTCTCACAAAAAGCCAGTGCCGGGATTTCACCCCAGACTGATTAATCCGAATCTCTGGAGTTAGGACATGGTCATAATCAGTAAGTTTAAAGAGTTTCCCAGGTGTCTCTAAAGCACAGTCAGGATTGAGAAACCACTGATTTAAATCTAATCACTCTTTAAGCCCCATCTCAAACACCGTCTCCTCCAGGGAAACATGGATCTCTCACTTTTTCTTAGGACTTAGTAAATGTAGTGGAGCAATTAAATGGTCAAGACTAATTATTTATTTTAGGATTTCCCTTCCTACGTTGTAACATCCATTAGAGCCGAGATTATGCCTTATATTTCGGAAGCTTCTGATGCCGGAGAAGTTACTTTATAATTTCGTTTTATTTGACCCATGTTCACCTGTCACTTTGCAAAGACTTAGGATTCCTAAGCAAGATCAGTCTTGATAAACTGATCTGTGATTTGTGGCTGCCTTTGTGGCCGGATGTACTAGCAAATTTTCTCATCTGTTCCATCTGATTCCTGACCCTCTGCTGAGCTGCCGTGAGTCGCGTGGTCAGGTGAGGCCCAGATACCCGTGTTCTGTGTTCAGCTTGGAGAAGCAGGCTAAGCAGATGTCTTCTTATACTGCTTAGGACACCAACTTTCCATCAGGATCTCTGAGAGCTTTTGGAAACATTCATACAGCTGCTCTGCTCTATTCGGTGTTTGTAGTGTGCAGCAAATTGAAGAGACACCTAAAAGCAGGCTGAGTTGAGTCCTCTCTCACTTGTCCTTTGTGGGTGAGGCAGGGGCAGGTGGAAAGGCAGATTCTGACACGTGTGCATACAGTCATTAACCCGGTAACTCCGCTGACCCCTTAGTAAAGATCCCATATTTAACGCCGCTGTTTTGCAAGGGTGTTCTCCCACAGGCATAATAAAATAGCAGGCTTTTAAAACGTACTTTCTTCAGGCTCAGCTGCAACTTTCCACGGGAAACTAAAAAGGCAGATAACGTCGCAGCACCTTTTTCTAAAGTCGTTCTTTTGGGCTTCGGCGCTAATGTTAGAACCCAAGGCAGAGGGAAGAGACCTCAAGAGTCGCAGCCATTCAGCACAGATGAATCTTGAAACAGCCTTTTTAGGGCCATCACCCCCTGGAGCCGATTTTGCCATCATTTTGCAGCTTCCAGGGGAATCTGTGGCAATTCACCCCCAAACCACAAAACAGTTAGCAAAAGTGCCCAGAGTAGGGAAGTAATATTTTGAGTAGTTTTATGATGGACTTTGAAATTTATTTCTAACCCAATTCCTGCTGCCCTTTAAAAAAAAAAAATCCCAATGTTTACACAGGTATCATTATTTATTGTAATTGCTAAATTCTAGTTTCTTTAAGACTTAGAACGTCATAAAGGTAGAGAGAAGAAGCAAGTTATGTTTAGAACTAAGTTGGTTTGGTGTATGACATTCTGTGTTGGATTTAAAAATGGGATTACTAAAATGAGTTAACTATAAAATGGAGCTAATCAAATGTGGGTTTGGGGGTGCCCTCTGTGCTTAGCTGTGGATCCCAAGGAGCCAAGTGGACTTCAAGTTCAGTATTTATGTTAAACCACCAAGATAACATCTCACTATGTAATCTTTGCTGGGGCTCAAGCTGACTGACTACAATGGCTGGCATTTTCACTGTTCTCACACTTATAAAAATAAAATCAGAAAGCATGAGAGGATACAGAGAGACATCTGGTAGTACAAAATGAAGACATTTATCAGAAAGGATGCCTTCTTTCCTCTTGAAAACTACAAAAAGTTTGTTTCATCCAATTATGCTTAGAAGTATAAATTTCACATAATTAGGAGAAAGTTGAATGAATAAGAGAAAGCTGAAATAAAGTTTGTCTTGTGTAAAATAAGAGCTTAACTTCATTTCTCTGTTAAATAGCTCGCCTTACTCTATTGATTATGCTAATTCACAATCTAAATGTATAATTAGATCCAGGAAGTATATCACAGCGGTAGAATTTGATAAAGAATGGGAGTGACACACGGAGGACAAAAGAATTCTTGTGCTTACGTGTATCTTTCAAAGAAATGACTTATGACTTCCCTTGTAGAGCTACACTTGTTTTATGATATAGGCTATCAGTCAGTGCATTAAATTTGGATAATATTATAATGATTTTTAGTAAAAAGCACAAGCTTGAATTTCCATCATGCTTTATACCTCTCAGTTAGAGCTAGGTGAGTTATATATAATTATAAATGAAAAAAGTCATCTTCATAAAGGCAATATGCTGTACGTACAAGTTTAAAATGTAGCTTTAAATGTAACACTAATTATATGTGTAAGAGCTTGCTCTAATTTGGGGAATTTGTGTTGAGTTTTCTTCTCTAAGCTGGTATCTCTTCTAGTGCCTCAGTCATCCGATTTTACCTTTTCATTTGTGTGGACCAGTTTTCATTTATTATATGTTCTGAAAAAAGAACACACTATGTATAATTATTTATTATATTTGTCTAATTTTTTAGAACATTTGTATTCACAGGCTTAAAAATTATTCACATAGTCCACAGTGATTAAGGGTTAAAAATGAGAATTATATGGGAGAAAATATGTATGTGTATGTTTATATATATAATATACAAAATATATAAATGTGTGTATATATGTACATATGCATATATACAGGCTATATATATACAAATATATATATACTATATATAGTATATATATAAGTATGTACATATATACACACATTTATATATATATAAATATATATATACATACTTTTGTGTTGATGAATTTCACCTCCAAAGATCTGTACATTTGACTGCCATTAATCAATGCTTCTTGAAAATTAGTTAGATTAGATTAATTCATAAATCAAGTGGTTGAAGCCTGAAGTCTAGCTAGTTAGGTTGGTTAATTGTGTTCCCTCAGGTAGATTAACTGAATACAAAATTCGCAGTGTAGCATTTCAGAAGACCCTGCCGATTCTACCATCGGTTTTAAACATTTATTGTAAAGATCATTTTAAACTCTTAATAGAAGATACACTAAGACTCTACCAAAAACTGAAGTGCAAATCTAAACCAGGAAAAAAAAAAGTCTCTTGAGACAAACTGAATTCTTATGAAGAAAAAAATGTATAATTTACTACCATCTAAAATATTAATGAAGATATATGTGAGGGTCTTTAGAGGAGATTTTATCTTACATTTATTATCAGAAAGTGCTGTACATTTAAAATCTTTCTTTTGCCCAAATCAAACGGAATTTCCAGTAATTATGAAAAACTTATGATTCTGGACCATTTTGTTTACCAAATATCTGGTGTGAGATAGCTCTAATGGAATAATCTCTTCCGGTGTAATTTACTCTAGACTTGTTAGCAGCAAAAGACCTCTCCGTTGGGGGTTAAAAATATTTAATCCTTTAAAGCTGACGTATATAAGATGTAGCTATGTCAGCTACAGCTGTTTCTAAACATCAGTTACAAAATTATAGACAGGTTTTGAAGCTTCTGTGGTGGGAATGAATACATCTGAGGATTCAACTTGCTGACTGTTTATGTAATTTAATCTTACCATCTGGTAGAAAGTAAACATTTCTTTTTTATAAAATTAAAGTTTATCAAGTGAATCTCTTATACTTTCCAATTGTTGTGAGTGACAAATTTAAATGTAGTTTCTCGAAAAATGAATGGAGATTCCGTATCCACTATTTTGAGATGAATACTGGATTACAGTTGACGTTGCACTTTAATCTGCATTGGTTCCTTAAACAGTAAACAAATGGGTACTTTCATCTCAGCTAAAGAGTCTGCATTTCATGCTACTTGCATTCCTCTAAGATAACATGCATGTTTTTCTTATTTCCATTTTACTGAAAAGAAACCAAGACTCAGCAGTGGTGTATGTCAGTAATCTCAGAAAAAGTGAAGTCACAAATAAAATGCATGGCCGAACTTAAATTATTTCTTTTTGGCATTCCCTGATTCTTCCCGTTACGTAGTAATCTTTATACAATATGCATTTAGCTGCGATGGGAATTATTTCTTTTTGGCGTTCCCTGATTTTTCCCGTTACGTAGTAACCTTTTCACAGTATGCATTTGGCTGCGATGGGAAGTATTTCTTTTTGGCGTTCCCTGATTTTTCCCGTTACGTAGTAACCTTTTCACAATATGCATTTGGCTACGATGGGAAGTATTTCTTTCTGGCGTTCCCTGATTTTTCCCGTTACGTAGTAACCTTTACACAATATGCATTTAGCTACGATGGGAATTATTTGGCAATGATGCAGTACGTTCACTTTGCAAGTAGCCCCTTTCTCTGTTCTTAGAAGTCGGCAAATCAGTAGATTTGTGAAACTGACAAATTAGTCTACAAACCCTGCCAAGTTCAAACTTTATAAATCTGACCTAGATGTTTTACTTGAAATAAATATACAGGCTGATGGACTCGTGTTTATAGTTGTGCCCTGTGTTAAATTGAAAGTCTATGCTCTGTGTTGATGTAATAAAATTTAATTCGTTGTAAGTCAGGTTTTGGTTTAGTGGTAATTAGTTTAGTGTATGATTATTACATCTAATAGCAATTTGAAATCTGCAAGCATTTTGATCTTTTTCCAAGTTAAGAAAAAAAAAATCTCTGTAAGATTTATAACAGAAATAGCAATAATAAAAACACATTAGCTAATTTCATTAGACAAATTATGGAAAATGTTAAGGGACAACGTAAAATTTCAGTGATGACGTACATGTGTCCTGCTGAGCAAGTACATAAAACATTTTTTTTTTTTTAATTTATTTTTGGCTGTGTTGGGTCTTCGTTTCTGTGCGAGGGCTTTCTCCAGTTGCGGCAAGCGGGGGCCACTCTTCATCGCGGTGCGCGGGCCTCTCACTATCGCGGCCTCTCTTGTTGCGGAGCACAGGCTCCAGACGCGCAGGCTCAGTAGTTGTGGCTCACGGGCCCAGTTGCTCCGCGGCATGTGGGATCTTCCCAGACCAGGGCCCGAACCCGTGTCCCCTGCATTGGCAGGCAGATTCTCAACCACTGCGCCACCAGGGAAGCCCCATAAAACATTTTAAAGTGAGTTTTTTCTTATTAAACGTAAAGCAGTCTAGTGGGACTTTTGATGTTTCTTACTTTTTAAAATGTGTTATCTGTAATTTTGCATGACAGAATTTAATGTTATTCATGTAAAAACTATAGTATTATGATCGTGTCTTTACAAACCAAGGAAATTTTATTAATAAATTTGAAAATTACCTTTAATTTATTGAGTTCTGGCAAGTGTTCCCAAATTTTACATGTAAGTATTGCCTACTTTCAACAGGATACAAAGTAGTTTTCAGTGGACAAAACAATTGTGCAAAAATGCACTATTTAAATAAATCTTCACAAACTTTTTAAAGTAGTAAGTTTAATAAATTTTAAAATGTAATGTCTCCCTGAATTACTTAGATAGTATTATATTTAATTAGTCTCTCTGTGTCAAAGACTAAATTGGGGGCCAGTAATATTTACTTTTACCATTTTCCTACTGTCTTCAATCGCTTTCTCTAATAGGAACACTATTTTTTCGTATAGGATCCAAGTACTGTCTCATTTCCATTTTTTAAATGATGTTTAAAAGCCTTTTTACTCTCCGCAAATTTATTGTTACTTTTAACTTAAAATTTATGACCCAGATAAATCTGTTGTAATCCACAACATAGTTCAGTACTGAGTGTGTTTTCCACATCAAAGATCATGTGTCTCATCATTTATCTGTCTGACTTTAAAATGTTTAGGTTAAAAATGAAAAGTTCAATAAATAGTGTGTACTGTGAAGAGTGCTATCTTAGTAAAAGTGGGTGAGTTGGTATCACAAGCCTATTAAATAGTTTTAAATGAATTTTCATAGCTTACTAACTGATTTTTATAGGCAAAACTTAGGTTTACTACAAGTGTATGGAAAAGAAATTTTTTATTTCTTTGATAGTATTTTTTCCTCTTCTTTCTACTTTATTAGTAAAGGGTCTATTTTGACTTCAAAAGAGGTCTTACGATCATTTCCATTTGTCAAGGAGAAAGAAGTGATTTGAAATAAAATATTCATGAACCGACGTAATTAAAAATATTAACGGAGACATCTAAATTGGCTTTTACAGTACACCATTATAAATATTTATTTAGACCTTTGCAAAATGTCCGTTGTGATGTACACATGTTTTACATAGGATATCACTTCAGTTTTTTGAAATTTGATTTTATATTTATTTATGTTGAATTTCTATGAACACGTGTTCTTGTGGCATTAATGCTGAGTCTTTGTACAAGAAGTATTTAAGGCAGACCCAGTAGGAACACGGCACAGAACTGAGGGGGGATGGAAAGAGTGCTAAGAGGGGACCCCTCCAATCAGTGGACAGTCTTCAACGTGAGACAAGACATGCCCATTAAGGTTAGCAATACAAAATACTGTATAATCAGGTGCCGGGTGAGAGAGATTTAACAGAAGATGAAGTTGGATTGTTGCTTGAGGCTATTTCTCAGTGGAGTTACTATCCATTCTTAGTTTGGTAATCAACCTCACAGAAATTTGACTTCCTCGGTTCTCTGGCTGTGGAACCAAATACACAAGATAATGCTTAATAAATCAATGATCCATATACTAATTTATATTGGGAAACAACCCGGTGTCCAAAATGTTTTTATTGATTACTTTGGGCACTGTCAATCAGAGCGCCCAAAAAACCTGAAAAACTATAGTCATAAAGTTACTGGGTAAATTTAAAATTATTTATTCATAAATTCAGTAAGTTACTGGTTGAGTCCTACTATATGCAAAGACCCATGTTAAGAACTATGAGAAATGGAATACCTTGGTGGATACTGCCATCCAGAAACATGCAGGGTGGTAAAGACCTTGTGTAATAAGATATATCAGCAGAGTCCAGACTCAAAGTAATAACTCGAGTGTTTCAGTGAGTATTTTACATGAACCACACCAGAACTTAGAGAATCCTTTCTGTGATATTATGAAATGGATGTGCCTGATGTGGAGTAATTTTAAAATTCGGTTCCGCGTACCAATGTGAGTAAGCACAAAGGGTTGGCTAGACTTTGTGACCACGTGAATATGAATGAAAAGAAGAATCCAAAGAAGACTCTTACATTCTTTTCCTGGGTCATGAGAATCAATGCCGTTTCTATTTCCAATCTGACTCTCTAGCTCTCGTGGTTCTGTCAAGTGAGAGTGGAAAATGGCAAGCGGTTTTTAAAATACTCGTTTAGCCAACAAACGTTTATGATGCACTGAGACATGAGGATTCAGCACCTAAGAAACAACACTGCAGTGTCAGGACCAAGCTGGCTCCTGCTCGCCTACATGGAAGGTGACAGTGGCTCAGTGAAAACCCGGTAGGATTTGAGGATTCATGACAAGAGTTTAGGGAAGGTACATCAGAATGTTTGGTGATATGCATTTTAAAATAGGTCTTAGTTAAACCCTGAGAATAAATGTGTCTCTGGAAAGAGATGGAAGAGGGAGGGTCTAAGAACTACAATTTAGTAAAGTCTTCGATATGGGAGCAATAAAATGATCAGGAGCCAGTCCTGGGAATGGAAGTCACATTTATGGAGTTTGGGAAAGTGTCAAGGCCGTGTGCATAGACATTGGCCGTGTGCATAGACATTGGCCGGTGTGCATAGACATTGGCCGGTGTGCATAGACATTGGCCATGTTCATAGACATTGGCCGGTGTGCATAGACATTGGCCGTGTGCATAGACATTGGCCGTGTGCATAGACATTGGCCGTGTTCATAGACATTGGCCGGCGTGCATAGACATCGGCCGTGTGCATAGACATTGGCCGGTGTGCATAGACATCGGCCGTGTGCATAGACATTGGCCGGTGTGCATAGACATCGGCCGTGTGCATAGACATTGGCCGGTGTGCATAGACATCGGCCGTGTGCATAGACATTGGCCGGTGTGCATAGACATTGGCCGTGTGCATAGACATTGGCCGTGTGCATAGACATTGGCCGGTGTGACCAACGGTTTCAAAATAGGAATATTGACAGATAATATGGAAAGACACTGAAGAATGAAGTTTGGATGAGAGCCTTTATGCCTGATTAGGAGGAAACGAGTACCATTTGCCTGTGGACTCAGGGACACAGTGGAGGAAAATGAGACCTGGAATATGCGAAATATGGGAAAATCTTATATACAGCTTGTTACACAAATCCAGCAGTGAAAGGAAGGTGACCACAAGTGGCATATCTATAGGAGGTTTAAAAATAATGTGTGGATGAATATTAGACCACTTCCTCTCCTATTTAAGTTCTCCTCAGCTGTATTTGGAGTACTGATAAGATTTTTAACATACCTTAAAAATGTGGACTTTTGGATTACTTCTTTGGTGGTGCCAAATAGAAAAAATTGCTATTTTTTTTATTAAGACTATGTTATAATGTATAACATTAAGAATATACTTACTTTTTTGTAAATCATAAACCATCATTCAAAAAGCTGGCTTTATGCAAATTGATTATTAAAAATTTGTTTTTCCCAGAAATTAAGATTAATTTACTCAAAGATTATGGTCTAGGCATCTGGTTTAACTTGACGCCCCATCTTTGTTGTCTCAGGAAATTTCTTTTTATCCATTAAATGAATTTTGATACTAGGGGTAGTATCTGTAAGACTAAGAATTGTTTCCTAAAATAATAGGTTCATGTAAACAAAAGCAAACTTATAGATCATCTATTAGGAATTTAATTTATATACAGTATGAAGTCAGGACTGATTCCTTATTTTCTCTCCTTATTGGTTTGGGATTCTGGAAACATATGTAAGTGTATATAGCTGCAAAACAAAAGCTCTGGATAATTGCCCACTTTCATTTCCTAGCTGGCACTGTTTTTGTGTTGTTTTGGTTTTTTTTTCTGCTGCTGCTGGTTTCATCTTAAGAAAGCCTTCTTAACTACTAATTCACACACATGCGCACACACACACACACACGAATATTTTAACAAGGAGGTTGTACCCTCAAGATCAGATTAACTGAGTGACCCACAGTAGTGGAAAGAGTCAGTTAAATACTTAGGGACAGTAGGAGTGAGAGATTAAGCCCCACCAGGGAAAGGGGGGCAGTTGAACCGATATTAGGAAGTAGAGAAAATAATTGAAACTGGAGAACTCTAGTCCATTAATCTGGAGGTTCCTTGTATAACCAATGAGCTTTAATATCCAATTTAATGAAAGATGCTTATTTCACTTGCCAGAGAGCAGAAAAATTAATTGGTAGCTATAATTTAAGTTTGGTCTCCTTTTTAATTGAAAGAATGTCTAAAGGGAGGGGGAAAAAAAAAGAAAAACATTTTTATTCCACTCATTTTCAATTTTTAATTTCTTTTTTTTCAAAAAGTTCTATTACAAGTATTGACATTTTCATTATTTCAGTTGGATATTTAATTTGTTACACACTATCTGTAAGTAGGGGGAAAAAAACCTCTTGAAAGACAGCAAGCAGTTTAATGAACTTGCAATCTATTCTGTGGGTTTGCAAGGTGTGAGGAGTCCATTTGTCCAGGAAGAACCTGGCACATGACAATGTTTCAGGAAATGCATGTTAAGGCAGATAACATGATCCTATATGTCTTATCTTTTTACCATGTTAGAAATTAATTTTATTAGTGACTCCTCACAACCTACAATTTTTTTTTTAAGAATGTCACTGGCAGCTGGCCATGCCTTGGTGCTGCGTTGAGTTACGGATGCTCACATTTTGGGCACGTTTCTCATTTACGTTTATCACCTCAGGTCTCTGGTCTGCCAAATATAAATATAAATATAAATATAGATGTAAATGTAAATATAAATATAAATGTAAATATTTGCAAACCACAAAAAGTCTACATGCTCGTGAAAACACAGAAATATTTCATACTCTGTTTTTTTTATGCCATTCTTTTCATTACTCCCCTGCATAATTCTAAAATCAAGACAAAAATCCCTCAGCGTGCTTGCACAGAAGTGCCACCAGAATAAAGAGGCCCATGGACTATTTAAAATGTCTGAAAATAACTTAAAGAAGTCCTGCCTACTTTTATCCTCTGCCAGAGAGACACTGACAGCACAGGAAAGCTGATGGCTGTGTTATTGTCAGGTTTTCTCCTGGACTGAGGACAGGCGATGCTAGGGCAATATGTCCACTGGAAATGATTGTTTGCCCAGTTTGTCTTCTTGGTGGCAGTGTAGGAAAAGCCAGTGCAATTGAAAAGTCCTGCATCATCTTCCAAATAAAGCCGAACGTGCTTTTGCATGTCTTGGGCAAGTAGGGGCACGTGGGTGCTTACGGAACACTGTGGTGATGCCTCAGTAGCTCTGGGAGTAGGGATTTGTGTACACAGTTGAAATGACCCACTGTCCAACAATTAGTGAATTGCTCCCTGGTAGCTTCAGCCATTTCGTGTTGCATGGTGAATGACTTATTTGATCAAACCTAACTGTGCCTTGAAGAATTTAGATATCTTAGTGGATGAGTTAGGTCTTACGAAAGGTAGAGGATAAATATTCTCTCTATCCACGTACTGTCAGACCAGTGTTTTCATACACAAAGGACACGGTGCTTAGCAGAGGGCATGGTTTCCAGTCAGCCTGTAATAGATGATGTTTAGAAGATGGAGAATTGTATAAATGACACAGCTAGGAGGCCGTCTAGCACAGTGGTTAAGAGTGTGGGCTCCAGAAGGAAACTACCTTTTTGAATTATGGCTCTACCATGTACTGCCTTATGACTTTGGGCAAATTACCTACTCTCTGTGGTTCAATGTCATTGTCTTTGAAGTGGAGATAATAATAGTACTTAACCTCACAGGTTTGTAGTGAGGCTAAAAGACTCCGGTAAAGACATTAGAATCACGCCTGATGCATAATTAACACTCATGAAGTGTTAATTATTAGTAGCAGTATTACATAAACGGATACATAGAATATCCTTTGGTTTGAAAGTGAATATTCTTCTAGAATCACAGGTTCTAAAGGAAGCTGTTGCAATTATTTGTTAATCACTGACATTTAAATAATGTTTTAAAGTTGGCAGAACTCTTTTCACGTAGATATTTAAAATTTGATACACAGTTTTGTCCAAGCCTTATGATGAAGAGGTGGGAGGAGATGGTAGAATTTTAGAGATGGTTGGTTTAAAGTGACTTTCAAGAAAAGATGACCTGTGAGTCAGTGATGAGTGAGGTGAGGCCTGTGTGATGAGTCCCTGGGGTCAAGCCAGAGGTCCCTGCAGTGACCAGTGCTGGCGGTCAGGCGGTGCTCAAGAAAGCCTCCTTGTTTCCCTTTACCTTGTATGAGGTGTTACCATCCCACCATCAGATTAAGTCACTGAGACACAATCATAGCTTAATTCTTAATTCTTTTTAATGAGTGGTTAGGACGATCCAAAATCGAGCCAGATGAAGTAGTCCCAAACACTTTCATTTTCTCAATCTGAAAAACATCTTACAAATTCTTCTGCCCACCTGTACCTGGAGTTGCCGGTCAGCGTCACACTCAGAGCCCCTCGGAGAATCGTGTCTCCAGGCCCTGTTCCGTCTATGGTCCTTTGGATTCATCAAGCTGATGCTCCTAAATCACCCAATTTGGGGGAAATTTCTGCTATGAAACCACCCTGAAAATTCCCAAATGAGGTGATTACAGAACTATCTAGAGTCAAGATGGAAATAAAGAATTGTCTTTTATTTAAATTATCAAATGTTTGGCATACATGTTTTCTTTTGTTCTACTCTCAAAAACTACTGAAACGAATGTTACTTGTTGAAAGTTTTGAGGTTCAGATGAGCCCACAATTAAACTACTCAAGAGAAGTCTTAGGATTTAATCTATGGGCAAAAGTTACAGTTTTTTGTACACTATTTTATACATTTTGACATAAAATTTTTGCCCTGATAAGAGTTAGCTCCTGTTAAAACACTCTGTGTTTTATGGATGCAGAATGTTTGTATCTTCCTAGTAGATTCTAAGCACCCCAAGGCCAGGAATGGTATTTTGTGATTCTGTTACATCCTACAAAATAGAGCACCGTATTTAATACCTATCACCTAGTCAAAAGATAGATGATTGAATCGCACATCCATAACTTAAACTTCTGTGCCTTTAATAACCCCAGATGTCTCCAAGATTTGTGGCAGCTGAGAACATTCAGATACCTAAATTGACAACTTTTATTCTTTTAGATAGATGGCATCAATTTCTACTGCCTCACCAAAAAATTATGTAGGCCATGGATAGAACTTTCCTTATAAATTTTACAACCAGCTCCTGAGAGGCCAGGGAAAGATCATTACCTTCACAGCACTGTTGATCTTCTCTGTGGCTTTTGTCGTGATTCAAACAATGTGACAGAAGCCATCCCCCAAGGAAGAGTTTAATAGAATTCAAAAAATATGAACCTACAAATATACATACTAACTCTCCATAAAATCCATGTCTTGCATATTCAGGAATTCTCTTTTTTTAGGCCTTAGGATTTCTCATAATATGTGTGTTTCCCTTCTAAATTGAATAACTAATTTTGTTAGTTATGGAATATTTTAGTTAAATGGTTTTAAAAATTAACAAGTTGAACTCATTACTTAATTATTTCTTAGGGAAAAAAATAAAACAACTTCATAATCATTTTCCTATAGTATCTGTGAGTGTTAACATTATGATTCTGTGTTTTACCCTGGGGCCTATTAAGCATTCTACAATTTTTTCTAGTTAATTTCTTTATATCAGCTTCTTAAACAGGTGATGTGGTTATTATACTTCGTCTATACATACCTGTAAATTTTCGATTCCAAGTATCTAAAAGCAAAAGTCAGCATTGGAATGAAGGAAACCAGAGTATATATTGTAGAGCAAAAAGTGAAATCATTTGTTTTCACCCGAGTCCTTTCCACGATTTTAATTCTTAACTATTCACTGATTGAGGAACAGTTTGGTGTCTTCAAGGTGAGAATTTTTGTATTAAATAACCAAAATAAACTTCTTAAATTGCTGAGCAAAAACATATCTAAATCTTGTATTTAAGTTAGATTTAATTTTGAAACGCTTTTAAGGACCCCTTTTACTTATTCTCTTGGTGGTCTTTCAAAAGCCAGGTGTCTGGGATGGTCTCCAGGCTGCTCTAAAAGCACCACAGGCTTTGGATTAATACACGAGAGCTGCCTTTTATTTAGCGATGCCTATTTACATAATGCCTGTTCATTTAGACTCACTTGGAATGTGTGGCCAGGATGAACCCAAACCAGAGTGGGTCAGCAGTGCATGATGTTGTTTTTTCATTGAATTAGTTTAAAAATATTCCTCTCTTCCACAGCTGGAATGAAAAAAAACAAAAACAAAAACAAAACTACTGTCGAGGCATTTCTTAATTCAACTTCTGTATCCCGATTTCAGAATAAACACTGGATACTTTATAACAATATATAATAGAACAGGAAATTTAAAAAATCAGTTTCTATTTTTAAACATTTCAGTGCTATAAAATGTTATAATTTGCGTAACAGTACAACAAAACCTATATATTGCAAACCTCAAAGTAATCTGTGCTCTGACACCATCACTTCCTTTGCACAGAATACATTTACTTAATCCTTTGATTCAGCTTTCAAGTTCAAAAAGCATCTTGGTGTGTGCATGTGGCTGTGTGAAATATGAAGATTTTTCATGTGATCATTGTCTTCTAAATATTGTTTATTTTTTAAATATAGCAAGTCCAATTTAATATTATGGGATAAGATGCTTCTTTAATTTTAGACTTTGACATGAGTTTTGAATATGTTTGTAGCTTAGTAAAAAAAAGCCCTAACCTTTGTCATTTTGTTCAGACCTCACATTCAAATCCACTTTTGTGTTCTTCCTCCAGAAGGTTCTATAGTATCAGCTTTGTATTATGGGCAGGAATCCACTTCACTAAATTACAGCTTGTTTTAAGTATTTACTTAAGTATTTGGGGAACTGAAGTCCTTAATAGTTGCAGTTGCACGCACACTAGAAATTTAAATAAAACCTGCTTTCAGAGTAAAAAAAAAAAAAGAAGGATTTTCTTCTTAAAATAATGTGAACTTTGAATTAGGAAAATGCTGCTTTGAGAAGTTTATTTTCATTCGTAACATTTTAATGCTTGTTTTTCCTTGGCTTTTACCAAATGACTTGAACTTGAAAATGTTGATATTTAGTTACATATTTATGGAGGATGATAATCTCACCCGTGTGTTTGCATTACTTGCTTCTGTGTTTTTCCCCAAGAGCAGAGTTAATGTAATGTTTATCTGCTGTTACACTTTAGCTATCTTTTTGAAATCCTACTTTGACATCTTTCTTTAGCATATATTTATGCAGTGATTAAATCTCTAGATGCTATATAGTAAAGAGAGTATTTTTTTATACTTCTTTAAGTTGGATAAGTTTCAGAAAGTCATTCTATGTGAATAAGCATCTAAGCCTTTCTTATTTCAATATTATTCAGTATGCATGTAACATGTAAATTATTTTTGTTGTGCTTCTGGATAATAGTCATTTATTTCTTGTTTAACAGTATTCTTATTAGGAACCACATTTGTTAAATAACACTTAATTTAGCTTTCTTTTATTTTAATAATATCTCATTGTTCTTCACAAATCACATCCATTCATTAATTTTTATTTTATTTTATTTCATTTATTAAATTATTATTTTTATTTCTGGCTATCATCTGGCCTCAGAAGACTTCTTGATGAAATCTTGAAATTTTTGGCAGAGTTGAGTTCGTTTTTTCTTATCTATATGGCTATATGAATGAATCAGCTCTGTGACATTAAAACCAATCAAAACCCAGTAACCAAATAAAGCAACAAGACAATTAAGATTTTGAAAGAAAGAAACAAGTTGCTCTGGAATTGCAATCAAGTAGTCTATATACATAGACTAATCAGGACTGTTTCATTTCTTCCTTTACTATTCCCCTTGAACCTTGGACCTAACAATAGGAAATAATAGAAAACCAAAGCCATGCTATGGCTCAGGAACACCCTTAAAAGGCATTTGACTGTGACTGCATGTGAATAAGAATGTTCCCCCAAATCTTCTGCTGAAAGATGGGGCCTCCTGAGGGAGTCTTTAATTGTTTTCCTCTTTTTTCTCTGCGGGAGCCACGGAGCTCAGCTTAACAAAACCAGTTTTAGTGAGGAGATCAAAACCAAACCTCTAATGTGGTCAGTATTTGACCACCTTTTTATAAAGTTAATCAAACCTGTTAAGAAAAATGTACAGTAGCAGAATGTTATATTCTGGAAGGAAATTCCAGAGTATAAAATTCTAGCAATTTGACCCTGTGGTAGGTATTTACTTAGAGGAAAAAAAAAAAAGTGAACTGATTTTTTTCAGCAGAGCCAATTGGTCGGTTCAATTAAAAAAGTTACTTCATTTACATGTAGATCAGCTCTGTAAATTCAAGGCAACTGTTTACAAGATGTTATCAGATTGCATCAGATTATTTATATTCAGCATTGCTTGACTTTCATATCCCATTTGGCAAGTGTAAAAAGATAGTGTAATGCATAATCAATCACCAATCATATTTCATTAAAAATGAATCAGTTGTAAATGTCCCATTATGATTTTGGCTGAGGTCTTGCTTGTTTGTTTAATTTGGTTGTAAAAAAAATTTTTTTTAAGGGTTTAATAGGTAGTATGTCCTTTGGCTTTAAAATATAAATCAGTGGTCACATGTCTGTATGATCACATGTAAACTGTTATCTGACTGATACAAGGAAATCCTAATTTAAATTTGTAAACTTCATTTTCTCCTTTTGAGGAATCATTGCTGATGAAAAATACTTCACTATCCAATTGGATAGTTGTACCCTCCTAGGTCAGTGATGAAAAAGGGTAGGAAAATTTTAGACTTGGTTCTAATAAAGGTCAGGTTTTTTTGGATGTGATATCATTTGAAGGGCAAACCCTTCCTTCAAGGATCGCTTCTGTTATTCTGTGATGCCTAAATGATCCCAATAGAATTTCATTCCTATTTTGCATGAATGAACTACTCCCTATTAAAATGTTAATAGCTCCTGGTCACTTATATCTCATATCTCCTGGTCACTTATTTCTAAGCTTGAACTTTTACATACCAAATTTTGTCCTGTATGAAGGAGAGAATAAGTTCAGGGTGATGAAGTACAGACAACGTGAAGACACAGATTTCTTGGTGTTGTTGTAGAGATTCCAGGAGGTAGGAGAAAGGTACTAAATAGAAAAATGGAAGGTCCCTAGATTGCCCTAATAGAAAACTGTGTCATGGGAAGCCCTTGAAATGCGTCAGGGACAGGCACAGTGCATTTCTACACTGGCAGGATTATATGTATCTCTCGGTGATCTATGATCTCTTGGTGATAATGGCAGTGGTATGAGCTTGCCTATTAAAGCAGTGCCGTCCAGCAGCCTGACTGTGACCCTAGACGCCCTGGGTTCTAAGCTCAGCTCCACTATTGATTAGCGTGTGTTCTCAGGCAGGTAACTTCTGTGAGCCTCAGTCTCCTTCTCGGTAAAATGCCTCCCTGCCAGGATTGTTGGGAGGATGAGATGGTACGACTGTATGTGTAAAAAGAACCCACCCCACGTGGTTTGTTATTTTAAATCGCTGATTTTTTTAAAGTACCCAAATGTTGCAAACACACAAGCAATATAACTGAAACCCAACATACCACTAAATCTATTATGATTAGCTAAGGAAGACCCAGGACAAATTACGTCTCACCCTTGCATACATGTTCCTTTTTCATTAAATTATTCTAATTAGAAAAAAAAATAAATGGAAATCAAGTAAGTGTGATTCAGAATGGAATAACTTAAAATCACAGTCATATATTGTGATTCATTATGCTGAAATATTAGATTTCAGGGTATCTTAATGGACAAACTAGCTCTTTGGTTTCAGCCATCTGGGGGTTTCAAACCAGAGGTTACTGCCTTCAGTTAACTTCGTTTGAATTTGTAGCAGTTTTCTTACTCCCATGCAGACCAGGATTCATTGCAAAAGTAGTCTCTATCTTCATTTTTACTAGTTATAATCTATCTAGATATTTTCTTTCCTGATTGTTCATCTGCTTAAGCATCATTATTTAGATTTTGAGGGGTTACATGACTAGCTTAAGATAAAAAAATAAACCAGTGGCCCAATCAAATTTCTAAACTGGACATGTTTAACTGAAACCCTACTAGAAGCAATTTACCTTCTGATGTAGGACTTCCTGTTTTCTCCAAAATGTTTTCACTTCAAGAGACTAACAAAGAAATAATAGTAATCGCTATAGGAAATGCCAAAATACTGTGCAATTTGAATTAAATACTTGGATGGTTAATTTTTGTAGTATTTGGAAAAATGGGATCAAATGATTAAAACATGATTTATAGGACTGAATCTCTATTCCAATTAAAAGGAATATCCATCAGTGTGATGAGAATATTAGAGGAGACTTGAACAGTTAACGTATCGACAACTGAAAAGGTATGGAGTTGCAGAAAATTAAGGGTGAAATTAGGTTTTCAAAGATGAGAACTGCATTTTAGAAGTTTCTGGGAAATATTGAAAGCTACCTTAATCACCACAAAACTCACCTAGAGGATGTTGCATTGTTTTTCACCAATTGTTTAAAGGAGTCAGTGCTTTCATGCTCAAAAAGGATTGAGATAGAGTTCTTCATCCTTATTTCTTGCTTGTGGAAAGGACCTCGATTATAATTCATTAATATGCAGTTACAGAACCAAGGACTATTTTGGTAGACATAATTTCTACTCCCATGAACTCAAGGGAAGGCTCTAAGAATGATAAGGAACGGACTGGGGAAGGATAATTTCCTTGCCTTCTTTTCTAGCTATTTCAGCTGAAGTTTAACGTACTGAGAGACCAGATAACGTATCTCCATTTTTTTAATCAGCATTTTCATTTTTTACCACGTCCTGAACCATGTGCATATTTACAGAACTGTCCCGAGTAGAAGCATGCCAAGATTGTAGGAGTTATTTCTGAAAAGGCAGCAAACCTTATCTGGATCATATTATATTAGTGCAACATGCATTTATTTTACATGTTTGTTTTCTGTTTTTTCTCATTCAAGTGTTCTAATGTACTTGATCTTTAGTGGAGAATAAAAAACAAGCATGTGAAGTTTCTTCCACTATCTAATTTAGTAAAGTTGAAAATATATTCCATATTAAAACTAAAAATGTAGTTTACTACATTTATATAAAACCCAATCTTGATATAGAAAGTGGTAGTTCTATTTTATTATTCCAAAGTAAATGTTTTATGTATTTTGTAAAATGCTGACCAGCAGTTTGATTCCTTAACTTCAAAAAGTCCAATGTATAAGAAATGGTTTGAAATTACAGCAAGAATGCTTTAGGTTAGACAAGCAGAATACTTTTGTACAAACAAAGATTTTTAAACAGCCTATATTAGAAGGTTATTACGTTCATTCCCAATAGATCTCTAGGTTTCTAAGACTGAAATTTCTGGGATAGAGGTTAATCAAATCCTTTGATTGAGTATGCAAATCACTCTTCTGGGCCTCTGGGGGGTTACATGGGATGTTTCTTTCCTTTAGGAGTTTACATTTTGATGTAGAAGCAAGATAAAATCATACGAAAGCACTCCAAGTCTCTAAAAATGACCATTGTATCAAAAGACATAAGCACTTCGTAAAATATATTTGATGATGATGAAAATATAATTACAACTATAAAGGGATGCCTGATTGAGTATTTTTTAGAAAAGGAGTGAATTTCTTATGGCTTGGATGCAAATTTTTAGTTTCTGAAAGAATTAAATGTGTTTTTAAAACTTCAACAAACCTTTTCAAAATAAACAGAGCCAGCCTATTTCTGTTATTTGTCATCTATAACTCAGTATTCTCGGTCTTATTTTGGGGGAAATATAGACTGAATACCTGTCTAATCCTCACAAAGAAGAAATGATACGGTCTTGTGAATGGAAAGATGGGTCCCTTCTTTCTTGATCTAAAATTATTTTGTTACAGTCGCTTGAAAACCACCTATTTTATACAGATTTTTGGAAATTGGACAGAAGCCGTCCAAGGAAGGTTCTCAATATGGCTTGGGTATCCCTCATCAGTTCTGAAATCATTTCATTGACTCTTTATTATATCAATTTAGTCATCCAAGCAATATAACCTATTTTCTCATTTCCATTAACTTCAGTGCCATCATTGGCTCCTGATCAACTGTTGAGCAAAGTTCTACGTTGATGGCACCATAGCATAAACAGAGAGTTCTTTTCAAACACTGATCACTGTTTGAACAGAAACTGTTTTACGTATTCTTTACAATGATCTGTTATTTAGACTATATTGGAAACCTGATCAAAGCCAGTGTGAGTCACACTGAATCTTTGGCTTTTCTGAATTTGAGGTTAGCATTGGAGAGAAGAACTCAAAAAGGAAAAAAAAAAAAAACTTCCATTCTTACCTAGACAACAAAGACCTTTTTTAGCCATTGCTATCTTGTTAGTCTTTTCTGGGTAGTCTCACCAGACAGAGAGCTAGTCAGTTATAATTCCATCATTACTCTCTCTAACAGCCCTTCAAGCCTTGTGTTCTTCAAAGTAGCACAGAACAGCTCAGAGCACTGCAGGCATTTGGACCCAGCCCTCAGAGCAAGAAGCTGAAACAAAGTGATGCCAGCTGACTTTAAGGCAATTTCCTTCCCTCTGTGGAAATTTCTGCTTCTCGTATTGAATCGATTCACTGAGTGAAACTTGACCTCTTGTTATAGTGCATACACTTTGCAAAGTGCTCAAGTAATTCAAAATGAAATACCAGTTGTATATAGAAAATACAGAAACCTGACTGTAGTATGTCCAGCTTATTTTGAAAATGAGCATGCCTTTAAAATCTGCTTTTCTATTAAGAGAGCTACGTTTACCATACATTAGATTTTTTCTGCTCATTGTAAGGTAATTAAAGTAATGGATTCTAGCCTGAACTATCATTGTGAGCACACATAGTTAAGCTTCCTTTATATATGGAAGCTGAAAAGGGAAAACGGTGCAATTAATTAAAAGAAAAAACCTCTCTTTGTTAAGTGGTATGTTTGACCTCAAGTATTATGATGATCAGTTTCCTACATGTGCATGCACACCCATGCTTACGTGTGTGTGTGTGTGTGTGTGTGTGTGTGTGTGTCCATGGGAGATGAAACACTCATATTAATTTTTTGTCAGTATCTCTTAAAAGGTAGGGAAAGTTAGTAGATTTATGAGTGCAAGAGATAATATTTGAATGAAATCAGTATATAATCACTTCTGAAATATATAATTGTTTAACTTATTCCTTTTACAAAATTTGCCTGTTTCAGACATAATTTCTAATATTTATTGATCAATGCCACTGAATCTATACTGAAGGAAAATGAGCTTATGTTTTTAATAACAGATGATCCCGTCTTTGTTTTTAATAACAGATTACTTACTTCACTGGAACTTGTTACATTTATTACATATTCTTAACTGGGGAGTAAAGCTAAGCCACATCTACATGCACAGAATGAATAGATCTCAAAATGGCCAATTTTTTGACTTCTTGATTGATACTGATGCCTGCATTTGTCTTAATTGAGTGCCAATTCATGGCAGTGACATGTGTTTTTTTAAAAAAAGTCTGTTTGTATGAGCTCAAATAGCTTGGGTAAGAAATATACTAATGTATCTCATAAATATTATATGTATTTGTATATAATTCTACCCTGTTGAATAATTTGTGTTAGGCATCTCATTTCTCCAGATTTTCTAATATTCAGGCAGTTGGTGTGAGGGTGGAAGTAGGAGGTATTGGCAGAGATACCACTGCTTCTTCAGATCTTTAATAAATGTAATTAGTTGAGTTTTATGCCTTGCCTTTTTTTTTAATAGTGAAGCAATTGCAGTGTAAAAAAGAGCAGTTGTTTGACTATATTATTTAATTAAACAGACTTTCCTCCCTTATTCTTTGAAAAGAAAAGCAGTTATTCAAAGCATAAAAAGAAAAAAAAAGATTAAAAATAATGGTCTGTAAATTTTGCAAAGTACATAAGGAAACCTCATTAATTCTGGATGTTTAAAGTATAAACAAAATCTAAAATAAATATGAGAAAAATAGAAGAAGAGAAATCTTTTGAAGAAAAACAATATGCTAAATTCATTCTAGTTCTTTTTTTAAAACACTTTAACACATAATGATAAACAAAAGCAAGACTATTATCAGAACTCAGGTAGTAAATTGATTAATAGCAGATGATTCCCTGTAGGACCAAGTTTGTGAAGCTCGGACTATCTTTTAAAGGTTATATTTCTCTGTTTATGTGCACTGCCCATCTTTGAGTAGCAGAAGATTTAAATTTTTTACAGGCTAGTAATTATTTGTCAGCTCTCCTTACATGAAGAATAACACCTAAATGGGAAAGTACCCTTTTTAGAAATATTTTGATCTTTCCTACCCCTGTTTTTGGAAGAGCAGAGCTCAGAAGTGGGCTTGCTCATTTCATGAAGGCATTGCTCTGATAGCAGAAGCCATAAAAGAAAAGAATTCTTTGGTTGAACAGAAATTAATTAGGAAAAAATGGGGAAGAAAAGGAAAGCTCTAAAGTCAGTGGCTTAAGGAAAATAAAAAACATTCTAACAGCTGTAATATGAGAGAACATACGAACACATTTTTTAATATAATTATATGAAAAAGACATTTTTATATTTCCCTCTTCTGGCATAAAAAGAGTTTTTTGTCAAACAGTAACAATTTATTCCTTATGGAAACTGCTGTATTATTGTCTGATGGCCATTTTAGATCCATAAAATGAAATGGATTAAAGAAAATTAAACAGTATTTTTAAGTGTCTACAGCTTGTGGCATGTTAACAACAATCTATGTGAAACAGCACCAAAAATGAAGCTGTTGTTTCCAAGACTTTTTTGTACGTAATACAGTCCTTAAATGTTTAACTCTGAAAGTTTTTTTCGAAATACAACTGTGAAAGTCTCAATAATTTAGAGGAGGTAAAATGAGATACAACCAAATGTAAGTGCATATTATATACATATGTTATATTGTGCATATTGTAGGTGTACATGTATTTTTTCATTCTGCCTCACATTATTTGTTACAGGTATTTTAAAACTTAGATAAATAAAATGAGTACTTTTTGAGACTCAGTAAAATTGCGTTCTAACTCAGTTTGTCACTGAATGTGTGATTTTAGCTAGGCCAGTTAAACTCACCGGGCCTCAGTTTCCCTATCTGTAGATGAGAAGATTGGATGCCTCTTTTAAAATCTCAGGATGTCTCATGATTCTTATTAGTACTCAGATCATCTTCTGACATTAAGTTAAACACCCAGAAATGGCTCAGTATCGCTCAGGACCCTGGATGCCCTAATAAAAGCTGTGCATGTTCCCAGAGGTGTGTAACCTACTGTCAGGGGGTCTCACTTCTGTGTTGCCAAGAATGGCAACACAGAGGTACATATTTTGAATTGGGTTGAGTATGCCTTGTGAGCTGCTGTGCTTTTGCATGTAATTAACGGAGTGAAGAAAAACAAAACTGACAAGAAATGAAAGCTAAGGCTTGACAGGATCAAATGGTCAGGGTGTCAAAACTCTAAGTAATTGCGAAGAGGGAAGCCTGATTCCTCTAATAACTAGAGCTCCTTGGAGCAAGGCCAGCAGCCTTCTCCGAAGCACCCTGACCTGCTGAGTGCTCTAGATGTACAATGAATGTTTGCTGATTGACTCACGTCCACTTTGCCCGTCACACATCTCTATGTCCCGTCAGTGGGAAACTTCAACTGAATTGCTTATCATTCAGCATCTGTTAAAAACTGTATACTATATATAGTTGAGCAAGGATGATGTTAAATATTTATACAGTGAAGCCTATTTCAGTGAGAGCGGTGAGACTCGGAGTGAATGAAAGTAAGTGGAGAATTTTTCAGTATTAAAAAAAGCCACATATCAATCCAGTTCTGTTATGGAGTTTTACACGCGCTAAACTTTATGGTGAGATACCAGCGCTGTTCCTCTTGTTTTTCACATGATAGAGTCTAACAGGCGACTTTGATGTCTGAGTCTTGGTGGCCCTCTTTCTCCTTGTGCTGGAAGAGGATGTAACTTTAGCTCAGTGAGACTTTTCTGGATTACGTGGGCATGATTGATCAAATGACACCAGGTCATCCATGCTTTGCACTTTCGTCTCATACAAAAAAAAATTCTCTGATGCATAGACTTGATAATGAGTGGGAGATTTTAACTCTAAATAGTACACCCGTGTTACAGCACAACTAGACACACTAAGGTGTGTATTTTTTTTAATAATGTAATTATATTAGATCTACATCACTTTATTTTATTTATTTTATTTATTTATTTATTTATTTATTTATTTTTGGCTGCGTTGGGTCTTCGTTGCTGCGCGCGGGCTTTCTCTAGTTGCGGCGAGCGGGGGCTACTCTTTGTTGTGGTGCCGCGGGCTTCTCATTGTGGTGGCTTCTCTTGTTGGGAGCACGGGCTCTAGAGCGCGGGCTCAGTAGTTGCAGCACGCGGGCTCAGTAGTTGTGGCTCGCGGGCTCTAGAGCGCAGGCTCAGTAGTTGTGGCTCGCGGGCTTAGTTGCTCCGCGGCAGGTGGGATCTTTCTGGACCAGGAATTGAACCCATGTCCCCTGCATTGGCAGGCGGATCCTTAACCACTGCGCCACCAGGGAAGCCCAAATGTCCAAATGTGTATATTTTTTAGATGTATGTATACAAGAAAGTCCAAAGTTGGAGGAAAGACCCTTGAGGAAACCAGACCTGGAAACCGTGCAGCATGTCACCTGGAGGTGAGAAGACTGATTTTGCGGGTGGCACAAAGCCTCAGGCCCGTCCCAGGCTCGCTGCTGAGGACCTCCTGGGGGTACACCTGCGGAAACCGGTTTCAGCTCAGCCACACATCTCAGAAGCAGGTGCATTCGGTGGTCTGGAATATTTCCAGAAGGGTGCGGACTGCAGTTTGTGCAGAAGCATAATTAGTCATGCCTACAAATCGGTAAGCGCGTGCGTGCGTGTGTGTGGGTGTGTGTGTGTCTGTGTTTGTGCCCGCCTGTGTGAGTGTCCTTACATAGCTTACACACACGCTGGCCCATAAGAGGGGCCTTACTTATGGAGGCTAAAGTCCCCTCTATCCGGAATTATCTCACCTGCTTAGAGCCAAATTTACGGGTGGGGATGGCAGGCATCTGCATCTTTGTGAGTACAATTTGCTGGGTTTTACCCTTAGAATTCTTCTTCTTTTAAAAAAGGACTTTAATTATTCTTAGAACTGTGTTCTGATTTCCCTTTTAAAAAATCTAAAATGACTAAAACTAAAAACTATGAATGACTAATGAGTTGCGAAGATTAACAGGTATTATATTTTGAGTTCTGTATCACATTTTCTTATTCTCTATAAATACATTGTTGTACGCATATACATTTATTCATTAAAAAATTGAGTGTAGTTGCAAATTTAAAGAAAAAGAAACCTATTATTTCCTTAGTTGGGTCCTTAATTCTTTTTCCCCTAAACACGAATTCTAGACCCCTAGAATGGGCTCAACAAATACTTCCTAAATTAATTTGCTCTGACAGTAGAGACATTCTTAAGTATTTCTGGTGTGGCTCTGACTATATCAGTAATTCAGATAACTACAGAAAACAGTGTGAAAAATCACACAAATATTTGGACAAGCATTCACTGTCCTTTATGTGCGCCTGTCCTCTGAAAGCTTGCTTGAACAACTGGACACAAGTAAAATTTCTGGTGCCTCGTTCAATGGGGTTATAATTGGACATCCTCTAAGCACCTCATTTCACATGGTTTATAATAGCACTGTGCTGTACCAAGGTTCACAGGGCGCCTGAAGCCAGTAATCCATTTATGGCTCTTTATGACTATACTCTGATGACAATTAAGAGACCAGTGGGTGTTTGAGAACTGAATTTACCTGGAGGTGTCAAGTGTAAATGTCAGGATTGTTTCTATTAATCAGTTCTAACTTATTGTTTTTTCTCATGCACCATGTCTTACTAACTGAAATTTTTCACTGAAAAAAATTTATCAGTGACATAACCCTGGTATAATGCCAACTTTGCCTCCACAGATAATAGGTTGAAAACAGGGGTCGGGGGGGATATATTGGAGGCTTCCACATTTTCATATGATATTGAAGAAAAGATTTCCTTTCGTGTTGCTTAAACTTCAAAATCCAACTTTATTTCATTTGCCTGACATTGGCATAGATCCAAAAGGTAACATACAATTATTTACCTATTTACTAAGCGTCTGCTCTGTACTGAGCCCTATCCTGCTCTACCGTGTTAACCCTGTGTTGTAAAAGTCACGTTCATTTTTATTCAGAACAGTGGCAGAAGGATTTTAGAAAGAAATGTATGGTCTTAAATTATTTTATGAAAATTTTCATTTTGTGATTAGAGTATTATTGAACTTGAGTTATAAAGAAGATTTCAGCTTTGCTAAAATTTCATTTGTATAATAAGAGCTTGAAATTCTTGGCCTTCATTTGCATAAAAATGGAGTCCAAATTCTTCAGGGTAGTGTCAAAGCCCTCTTTAATATGAATCCATCCTTATTTCTTGTCTGCTACCCACTCAGCCCTTGAGGTTCTCTGAGTTCTCCTTGATCGCCGGGGACTGTATGCTTCCCGCCCCTTCCCTTCTCCCGAGCTCAGTCCTCTGCTTAGAACGTCCCTTTCTGCCATGTCCACTCAAGTGCGTGCCTCTGATCAGGCGACCGTCTCAAAGGCGGCCTCCCTTGTAACGTCATGACAGATCACCCCACTGGAAATTCTCCTTTCCCAGCACACACTATATCTCAGTTGCTAAACTTAGTGCAGTTGGTTTTATCTAGAATTATTGCAAGAACTATTTGTTTATCCTTTTAGGATGGTTAGGTCCTAGATATTAGGAACAGTGCCTGCTAGCTTACCTTTACATCCTAAATGCATCACCATTTCAGTTGAAATTAATGTGGATTTCCGGCCTCCTGGGTGGAAGTTTGCCCTGCAGTACTCTTACTGCATGCCAGGGACTCTGGGGTACATCAAGATCTAAAGATATTTTGTATCGGGATTTCATTTCAGTGTTGCCACTGGAATAATTGTATTATCTTCCAACAGATTAGAACTGCATTTTAGATTGGTAACTATATCTAATCTACTTTTGCATCCCTGATTGCTTACAGTTTGCATTTTCTGATTATACAAGCCAAGAAATTATTATGGTCTTCATTGCATAATTATTTTAGAGAAAGGTTTAGCAAACTGGCCCACAGATCAAATCGGGCCCACCGCCTGTTTTGTGTGGCCTGTTTGATTTTACCTTTTTAAGTAGATGACAAGAAATGATAAGAAGAATAGTTTATGACCTGGGACAGTTATATGAAATGTCATGTCTTTAGCGTCCCTCAGTCATTTTATTGGAAATCAGCCACCTGGATTTGTTTACGTCTTGCCCATGGCTGCTTTGTGCCGTGATGGCAGAGTTGGACAGTTGTGCCTAGCAGTGTGACCCACACAGCCTAATTCCCATCTGGCTCTTTATATAAAATGCTTTTCGACCCTATTTGAGAGTATCTGAAACATATTTGATTAGATCGTCAACTCTTTGAAGACAAGGGCCATCTTTGTGTCTCCTGCTGCCCTTCAAATGCATGGCTCTTTGGCACTTCTTTAAATATCTGTTCATTGTTTGGTTTGTTGCTAGTTGCTGGAAGTCAGGTTAGAGCATCATGAAACAGCAGACAGGGTGATTTACTTCAGTAAGATTTGTGCCTTTCGTTACTGATGGGCATGCAGTGGAAGTCAGCAGAGACTCCGGTAATTTTTGGCTGGCAACGTGTTGATTATTATTTGGCTACTTCGGCCCGTTTCCTGACATGTTGTTCTTTCATGTTTTACAGAGAACATGAATTCTCCCTTTGCAATGTAGTTTCCATTTATTCCCAAGGGTGTTTCTGCATTAGTTTTTGATTAATGGAATGTTTTCTCCTTTCCCAAGATAAGTGGGGAGAAGTTCAACCTATCTAAATTGCATCTGGTGTGTGGATAAGGGCTGAACAACTCCTTTGTGAGCTAAGCACAGTTAAGTCCACGGATTTAGGTTAAAAAAATAAGTAAATAAACAAAAAGGCACTGGGTCTTTTTTCTCTATGCCAGCCACCGAGCTTTCCTAAACTTTTCTCGGTCGCTGAAAAAATAAAGAGCAGAGGAGAATTCTTGTGAAGTCTTGTTCTATTTAGGCATATGTATTGAACCAGGAATTACTCACCTAATCCTGCTATCATTATCATGTTTTGTTTGCTTGCTGAACTTTAGCAATAGGGTTTCCGATGCTTCTTTCATCCTGACATTAAGGTAAGCATTGTTCGTTCCCATGAGTGTATTATTCAGCATTAAATATACCGTCATGGGTTTGGAATTTAAGGACCCTAGGAGAAGACTCTTTTAGAGAAGTGTGTTTCATTGATAAACAAGGTTCTGAAAAATGAATGGGGAGAATATGTCAGGAGTATAAAAAAAAAGAAAGTGTGTAACATTCATTGAAGTGTTTGTTAAATAATGTATTCAGTCTGACTATGTTTCCCAGCCTCTCCTTGGCCCATTATATGTTCTAGTAAATTAAAGCTTGGAAACCTTTGTCAGAGTTATAATACTCAAACTGACATCTAATTCCCCCAGACAATAGGTACAAGTCTGCCAGCCTCTCTAATTCTTTCTAGTCTTTACATTTATTGATTCTTTTGTAGACCTGTTTCATTCAATCTGTTACAAACAGCACTGGTTAAAAGTGTGAAGTTTACCACATTTGACCGGAGGCATATTAAGAAACAATAGTGTCCCAACATACATTCCATACATCCCAGGGGTGTAGCTCTTAATCTCAGCAACATTTTCATCTGTAATTACTACATTAGATTTGAAGTGCCAGTTTGATTAAAAAGATTGACATGTTTATTTTTTGGCTGACCTATTTGGACGCATGTGGATTTGATTCCTCTATTGTGTGTGACCCTGTATTACAAATATTTTATTAGTTGAACAAGAACCCTTTTTATTTTGAAGTCACCATTTCATCAGAGATTTGAAATCCCCTTATTATAATTATGCAAGGAATTGTGTGTGCATGGATTCTCACTTACCTAGATATTATAAATAGATCTATATTTCGGAATGCTTTTTAGAGTTTAGTATTATTGAGATTGTTATTGAAACATTTATAAATACCGCATCAAATAGCTTCCACAACTTGATGTCTCATGTTAAGCTTTTATGGAATTAACATAATATGCTTTTCATTGTATGCCATTCCTCAGGATTATGCCTTTTCTACACATCTGATGTTGGAAAACATACTGTGTAAATAATTGATAATAAACAAACAAATTCTACTTTTGCCCTGGTGTACTTCACCAGTTTCAAGACTTTGAAATTCTGTAAATAATTTATGGCGCTTATTAGTGCAGGCAAATCAAATGGTATCCTTGATCCAAGCTGCTTTTTGTCCGTGTTGTTTCTGAGCAGAATTGTTAAGGGATCCTTCTGATTGGTAACTAAACTGAACGCCCCTGAAAATCACTGTGGCCTGCCTGCGGAATGTATACTGATGCATGTAGCGTCGCCAAGCCATGGCTATTCACACTAATGAAATTTACAGAGTTACCGGAATATATTCTGAAACAAGGACTTGGTCTGTCTTTTAAGAAAGAGAAGTGTCTTTTCACCGTGCTTTTTGTTTACCTATGACTTCTTGCACGGTGCATGTTAAGAAGAGGATTTTCACTCAATATGCATTCCTTGGCAAAGATACAAGCATGCTGAAAAACATGAACTGAAATATCAAAAGACAGATTATATGATCCTTTTTTAACTCATAAAAGCATAGGCAGTAAGCCAGCTAGCCAGACTAAATAATCCACAGTGGTACAATAGTCTTTCTTGGGTGTGGAAATGCAAGCATGTGAGAGTGAGAAGTGAAGTTTCAGAAGCTATGAAAGATTTATGACTTAAACATTTCTTTCTCCTCGTGGTCTTCTGTGTTATTTATAATTACATGAATCCTAACCAGAGGTTCCATTGATTTCATAATGAATTCAGATAAAGATTTTAGCTTCTGAGTGAACTTTAAAGGTTAGACTGTTCTTCATGTTTTTTCTAAAAGTTTTCTGTTGTCATGAAATTTATTTTTTTTTTACCCTGGAAGTATTCAGGCATAAAAGATAGGATTACTTCAGACCGTGGTTATAACTGCAAGGCAGATGAAATAAAATGTAACCAGTATAGTTATATACACACACACACATTTATATATTAAGAAGGATTTCTTTATAATAGTTTCACTCAAACAAGCCACGTAAGGAGAAATTTTGTCCCTTTGTGAGGGGGTCAGTATAACATGAGCAATGTATGATGCATCCCTTTTTATGGTATTTTCCATCTCTTAGAGGGGTTTGATTTGCAAAGAAAGCCCGTAGAAAGTGCATTTTCCTTCACACCAGCATGCCTGAGATGTCTCCCTTCTAAATGACGGGGACTTGATTGCTGGTGACGATCAGCTGGTCAACCTCTCCTTTTGAAGCGGGTAACAGAGAGTATTTTAAAATACAGTGCCACACGGAGACATAGCTTTTAAAACGTATTTTTTAAGACTCTTGAAATAACAGCATACATATAGCCTTACTACATTCTGAATATTAATTCCTAATCATGCTGAATATCAATTACACTAATATGAATTTTGAATTTTAATTACTAACCATAACCCTAAATTAACTTGTCAATATGCTGTGGAAGACATTTAAAAAGAAATACAAATGCCAAAAAAAATAAAAGATTTGCCTCTGTTGTAAACGTTAACTCAGTTAGCTTCAAACACTAATTATGACTTTTTATGAAGGAAACTATGGCTTTCCATTATATTCTCAGAAAAAAATCTCTAACCTTGAAAACCTCCCCGAGGCCCTGGCTAGACCTCAACTCCTGCAAGCAGCTTGTAGCTTTGAAATCAATAACCCTTCTGGCAACTTCTTTTCAGGGCCAAGATTAACTGCCCTAGAAAGAGAGCTTATCTTGGATTGAACTCCAGAAAAGAGCTAACAATCCTCTGTGGTTTCTGCTTCCCTGTGTTTCTCTGCTTGGAGTCTTCTAAGAATTCTCCCTGAGAGTCAGCACTGGAGAACAGCGCTTTCACTCCCCTGCTGTCCCCTAGGAGGAGGGAATTTACCTGGGCTGAGATAGGGCCACACCACTGTTTCCCCAAGTCAAGACAAGGATCAGAGCTTTATGCATGGAGTTCCTGTAGATCCTCTGTTTACTAGATGCAACACTCAAGTGGTTCAGGAAGAACTGTCACGTGTCCAGAGGCGGGACAAATTGGCAGTGTAGCATCCAGAAACTCAGTGTGGGATTGCCAGTTTCGAAGGTCAGCGACTCCCCATGGCCAACTCTTCTCCGGGAGGCAGGAAATAAACCACATAGGATGAACGAGCGTCTTCTCAAGGACCAATTTGAGCAAGTTCCTGGGTGGCAGGAGGTGAGCCTGGTCCTTGACCCTAGCCTCTTGGCTTTCATCTCTGTTCATTGTCATCACACCATCTGGGTGGAAAGTTGCATCTGGACTTGAGCCCTCAGGGGCAGTAAAGTGACTGGGGCTGATTGTGGAGAAAGAATAGAGGGCCTGTCTCCGTTTCTGCTAAAGATTTTTAGTCGTTCTTTTTAGCTATGGCATTACTTTTTAAAGGAACATTCCGATCATTGAAGACATGTTTTTACTTTTCCTTTGTTGTATCATTTCCTACACATTTCAAGGGAACATGCCAGGAAGTTTTTAAGACAGTCATATCTTGTTAATCTCACATCTCTGTACCCAAACCAAAGACCTGTAGAGCATCACTGCCTTCAAACCAAGCGCCGTACTTGCCCTGGGCCTTTTTACATCGTCCTCTCTCCCCATGAAATGCTGCGTATCAGTCTGGTTTTCCGGACAGCAGCAGAGGGCCCCAACACCTGACTTGTAAGAGTTCCTTTTTTACCTTCCTTCACTTTTTTCTGTCCTCAGAACCCCTACTGCAATTTTGTCAACCTGCTATAATTTAACAATTTAAGCTCCTTCCAGCGGTTTTCTGATTCCACCTACTGTGACTTTACTTGCAAATCTATTTCCTATACAAATAGCAAGCTCCATTTTTATTATTTTAGGATTTTTTTTTCCATTTCATTGTCCTGATTCTTTTTTGAAACATAGTTGATTTATAATATTATATTAAGTTCAGGTGTACAACGCAGTGATTCAGTATTTTTATAGATTATACTTTATTTAAAGTTATTACAAAATAGTGGCTGTGTTTCCCTGTGTTGTACAATATACCCTTGTTGCTTATTTATTTTTACCTAGTAGTTTGTATTTCTTAATCCCCTACCCCTATCTCTCCCCTCCCCCCTTCCCTCTCCCCACTGGTGACCACTGGTTTGTTCTCTGTACCTGTGAGTCGGTTTCTGTTCTGTTATATACATTCCTGTGTTTTATTTTTTTAGATTCCACATAGAAGTGATAACAGAGTATTTGTCTTTCTCTGTCTGACTTATTTCACTAAGCATAATACTCTCTAGGTCCACCCACGCTGTTGCAAAGGGCAGAATATCATTCCTTTTTACGGCAGAGTAATATTCCACTGTGATGTGTGTTGTGTGTGTGTGTATCTCACACCTTCTTTATCCATCTGTTGATGGGCACTTAGGCTGCTTCCATGTCTTGGCTATTGTACACAGAGCTGCTGTGAACACTGAGGTTGCATGTATCTTTTTCAACTAGTGTTTTCATTTTCTTTGGGTATATAGCCAGTAGTGGAAGTGATGGATCATATGGTAGTTCTATTTTTAGTTTTTTGAGGGTTATTTTTTTAGTTTTCTACAAGATTTTTAACAGAGTTACACTGAAGAAGTAGACATTCAGTGTTTCACATTTGTTAGCTTGATTTCCCTAACTGTGCACATCTTAAGTCTAGGCCTGTGGTTAATACTCTTACTACTTAGTATCTCCTGTAGCAGTGGGTTAAAAACTATGCCACCATGACCCTCTCCAGCCATGGAGAGTCTGGCACAGGGAGCAGCCAGTTCCATCCTGGGGGCTGCACTCCCAGCTCAACGAGGGCAGTTCTGCTCTTCCCGCTAAGAGTTTATTTCACCACCGAGGATATTATTCAGAGGAAAAAGAAAAGTTTCTAAATCACTGCTTCAATTACTTAATAAAAACTCAATAAATAATTATCCCACCATGGTATGCTATAGGAAAATAAGAGGTTGCAGCTCAGTAATACAAAAAAAAAAAGTATAAAATGCCATAAATAGGTACTGTGGTAATAATAAGCATCTTTTGCATATAAATGGTTGAAATAGTGAGAACAACTTTAATTATTTAACAGATTTAGAGCAGCTACCTACTTATATATAATCTGGAGTGGCCTTTCAGTAGGGATTCACAGCTTCTCAGAAACGCAGTGCTGGCTTGTTAAGCCTGTTCTTCTATTTGGCAAGGAGATAAAGGCTCACTGGGAAGGCCTAGAGTAGATTCCTGACCCAGAATTCTTACCCTATTCCACAGCACGTTCTGCAGATTAGATATTCATTTGCACTAATAAACTTCCAAAGTTCCCATGGAGGTGGCTTAGTTATCAGTCATTTACACCTTACTGGGTATTACTTTCATCAGGTAATCAGATGACTTTGCTGAGGGAAGAGGCACGTGGATTGAGGGCAAGGAAAGGTGAGAGGTTATGGGAACTCACGACAGTAGGATGGAAGCACCGCCAGGTGGAGTGCCACAGCCAGAGAGGCCAGCGTGTGGGCCCCAGGTTGCCTTTAAGACCCAACCAATCCTTTTAGGTATTGGTGTGACCTTGACAGAACGTTGCTGACAGCCTGCCACTTTGGTGAGAGGAGAAAGGACAAATAGCACAAAACTTAAACGGCTGGTGGCCATGGATGATGGGCAGTTAGAATGAAGCCAGCGAGCTAAGTCAGCGTGGTGGGAAAGGGTGCGAGCAGCAAAGGCAGGCAGGCGTCAGGCAGTGCAGGGTCGGATGGGGATGCCTCAGCCGCTGGGTCAGGGCTGGGTGCCTAGAGACCAAGGACTCAGAGATGAAGGACAGAGAAGAGGGCTGGATGCCTAGAGACCGAGGACTCAGAGATGAAGGACACAGAAGAGGGCTAGATGCCTAGAGACCGAGGACTCAGAGATGAAGGACAGAGAAAAGGGCTGGGTGCCTAGAGACCGAGGACCCAGAGATGAAGGACAGAGAAAAGGGCTGGATGCCTAGAGACCGAGGACTCAGAGATGAAGGACAGAGAAAAGGGTTAGATGTCTAGAGACCGAGGACTCAGTGATGAAGGACAGAGAAAAGGGCTGGGTGCCTAGAGACCGAGGACTCAGAGATGAAGGACAGAGAAGAGGGCTGGATGCCTAGAGACCAAGGACTCAGAGATGAAGGACACAGAAGAGGGCTAGATGCCTAGAGACCGAGGACTCAGAGATGAAGGACACAGAAAAGGGCTAGGTGCCTAGAGACCGAGGACTCAGAGATGAAGGACAGAGAAAAGGGCTGGGTGCCCAGAGACCGAGGACTCAGAGATGAAGGACAGAGAAAAGGGCTGGGTGCCTAGAGACCGAGGACCCAGAGATGAAGGACAGAGAAAAGGGCTGGATGCCTAGAGACCGAGGACTCAGAGATGAAGGACAGAGAAAAGGGTTAGATGCCTAGAGACCGAGGACTCAGTGATGAAGGACAGAGAAAAGGGCTGGGTGCCTAGAGACTGAGGACTCAGAGATGAAGGACAGAGAAGAAGGCTGGGTGCCTAGAGACCGAGGACTCAGAGATGAAGGACACAGAAGAGGGCTAGATGCCTAGAGACCGAGGACTCAGAGATGAAGGACAGAGAAAAGGGCTGGGTGCCTAGAGACCGAGGACCCAGAGATGAAGGACAGAGAAAAGGGCTGGATGCCTAGAGACCGAGGACTCAGAGATGAAGGACAGAGAAAAGGGTTAGATGTCTAGAGACCGAGGACTCAGTGATGAAGGACAGAGAAAAGGGCTGGGTGCCTAGAGACCGAGGACTCAGAGATGAAGGACAGAGAAGAGGGCTGGATGCCTAGAGACCAAGGACTCAGAGATGAAGGACACAGAAGAGGGCTAGATGCCTAGAGACCGAGGACTCAGAGATGAAGGACACAGAAAAGGGCTGGATGCCTAGAGACCGAGGACTCAGAGATGAAGGACAGAGAAGAGGGCTGGATGCCTAGAGACCGAGGACTCAGAGATGAAGGACAGAGAAGAGGGCTGGATGCCTAGAGACCGAGGACTCAGAGATGAAGGACAGAGAAGAGGGCTGGATGCCTAGAGACCGAGGACTCAGAGATGAAGGACAGAGAAGAGGGCTGGGTGCCTAGAGACCGAGGACTCAGAGATGAAGGACAGAGAAAAGGGAAGAAAAGGAGTAGTCATAAACGTGTCAGTTGAGAGGGGTATAAAACCACAGCCTGGGATATACCGTAGAGGCACAAATGGGAGTGGGCAAGGAGCTAGACGAGGGTAAAATCCAACAGGAAGAAGCCAAAGCAAATCATAACCAAACAAAGTTCTTAACATGTAAAGGAAGATGGTGGGCCTTTGCCTACTTCTGCTTTTATATCATTTTGCAAACTGTCTGAAAGTACAATATACATAAGTAAGATTTGTACCAAAATTTAAGTGTATAGTTTGGATAGTGTTGGGACACAAGGGTGAAAGCCAGGCAGTAGAAACCTTGCCATAAACTTAGGAAGCACCAGTGTGGTTAATGATGGTGGTCGACCAGGACTGTATATGAAGAAGCATTACACATGTACATTTCATTATTCAATATCTTAGAAGCAAAAGTCATTGGTGGTTAGTGAGGAAAATTAAACTTGCATGGACAAAATTTTAAATGAGTTGAAAATTGACTGGTGGGGAAGTGTTTGTGTGTGTTTGTATTTCTGTTTGTTTTCTTAGAAGAAATAATAGAAATAATAGCTCAGCATCCAAGCTTGCTACGGGTGTGAAAATCCAGGTACAAATCTCAGATCACTAGATGTGGAGTATTAGTGTCTGTATACACACACACAGAGATGGCTTTTACAGAACCTCATTGAATATTTTAAGTGATCTTTTGCTTCTGTTTTACCAGGAGGTAATTAGTCATTTAGTTTATGAAAAGAATATTGATATTATATTAAATGGACGAGGCTTTCAAAGGAAGAGCTATAAAAGGTCCAGAAATGATGCACATGTAACAGAACAACGTAGAAAATATCAACATATCTTGTGTAGTCCGAGAAAAAAGATCAGTTCAAATAGGCCAGTTTTTTGCTAGAAATACATAGTACAGAAATAGAAACTTTAAGTATTAGAAATAGTATTACTGAGCTCAATTCATCTTTAAAACTTATTCCACTAACTCAGAATCAGACACTGAGAATAAAGGGTTTAAAGTAAAAGAAAATATATCCAATTCACACTTCAGGAAAATGAAAATACTACAGACCAGAGAACATTCTTACTGAGCTTTTTTTCAATGCTCTCGTTTTAACCAGCTGGAATTATTTTTAAAGTACATCCAATTCAACCTTTTAAAATGACAGATTTGCCTTTTAATGGGAAGTGTGTATTTCATCATAAAGATGGAGCACAGTGTGTCTAAGTTATTCTCTACAGAAGGACGCTCTTTTTTTGTACTTACGCTTAGCCTGTACGGAAGAACACATATTATAGAAAATTTGCTCCTGGCATGGAAGATTAGAAGGATACAGACAGACTGATAAAGAACAATTAAAAATGCGCACTGTTCACTCCAGTATCCTGACTTCCTTGTGGTAATGTTCATGGTTATGTAATGAGCAGTCCTTACAAACTGAACCAGCCGAGGGGAAGAATAACCTTAGAAACTAGAGTTCCTTTTCATATTTAAAGAAGAGACCACCGCAACTTTAAACAACCAAATAGTACCTTAGAAAAGACATCTCACAAGCTCCCTAATTTGGAGACATTACTGCGCTCTTACTCCAGAATATTGTAAATCTATACTCGTTACAACATTTTTTTTTTTTTCTGGAGTAAAAAAGCATCTCCATTTTCTGAGGAAAAACAAACAGTTCGCTGATAACAGTAGAGCGGATTGAAGCTATCTCAGTGTTTATGTTAGTAAAACTGACACATTTTCAATTACGATTGACATTCCTGAGACACGGGCATGACTGATGCTGTTTGACAGAACAGGATCTGTGAGAGGAGGGTAAATATTCCAGGACTGTGTACAACGGAGAGGGCTGAGGTCAGCCAGAGATGCTTATCCAAAGTAGGACAAAGGGGCAGGGGTTGGGAACAAGCGCTTTAGAGCTGAAATGTCGGGCTGAAGAAGGGACCTAAGAAGATTCAGAAGTGAGAGGCAGCGCTGGCCAACTCCAGCAGCGGGACGGTGGTCTAAAATCACTCCAAGGGAGGGTTTGGAGGGCTGGAGGAGAGAGCAGTGCTCAGAAAGCCTACCTTACGTTAGAAACAAATAGATAACGTGTCTCATCATAGCGCCCTTTTATAATGGGCTTATTTCAGAATCTACTACCTCTGCATAGCCAAACATGGAATTAGGTTTTTCAACATGAGGCATACTGTCTTATTAATTTAAGTACTAAAATTTTGTGCAAGTGCTCAAGGGTCTCTTAGGAAATCGAATAGTAACTATGCATTTAAAGATATTTTGGTGGAAATGCCAGCCCGGAATGCTCTATCTGCACAGTCTCTAAAGCTCTTGTACAATCGTAGAAGACAAATTGTATCACTACTTACAAATGTAAACAGAAACACTTGGTTTGTGCGAAAGTCATTCATTTATTCATTCATCAAACAAATCAATTGTCTCTGCTTGTGTCCGTGCTAAAGGCGGTCGGTTAAAAGTGGAATCAGACCCAGAGCCTGTTCCAGCTAAAGGATCCAGTGGAATTTGAAAGCATGGCACATCTATAGTTCTATTGGATAGCAACTTGCATACCCGAGGGAACTCACACTTTTTTAAACGGGCCTGGGAGTTCCTGGTGAATTTTGAATGCACGACTAAGGTGTGTGTACCGTACTTTAAAAAAAAATCGAAGTGCCCAAGTCTGCCTTCTTACCTGTGGCCCTGGACCTTGCCCGGGAGTGGGGCGTGGAGGCTGACCATACTTGAGAGAGAATGGTGATGGACTCAGCCAAACCCACAGCCAGACAGGCAGACAGGAAGCGCAGGTGCAGATGCAGGGAGCCAGGCCCAATGGGCCTGGGCAGTGAGGTCAGAGATCAAGAGGGTTTGATGAAGAGGGTGGGCGGAAAGGCTGCATGACTCTCCTAAGCCGTGGGAGACCGTGGCATCATTATTAAAGTGGACCCAAGTATAATGGGCGGTCCCTTTTCCACTTCTCACTTAACTGTCAGCTCACACCGCAGCTTCAAGGCGACAGGTAGGTTTCCCTAAGCATGGCTCACGCTGAGTGTGTCGGAGAGAAAGAGACAGCGTCTGCCTTGCCTAGCCCACTCCCAGCCTTGCAAAATGGTAGGAGGAAAGACAGTGGAAGGAAATTTCCTGAAGAAAAGAGGGCAAAGAATGCCTTCTGCTTTCTGGAGCCCCAAGAGCTGCCTTAAGGTCTTCAATAAATGACAAAGGCAGTCAGGAGACTTGAGCTCCTGTTTCAGGGGCCAGGAGTTGAAGCCAACAGACTTGGCTCAGAGCAGAGGCTGCCCCTCAGAGCTCACACTCTCCAGCTGTGCTCGGCTTCTCTCCTCTCTTTCTGAACCAACCCCTCCCAGGCCTGAGAGCTGGGGCTTCGATGGCTGCACTGGAGGAATTTGCTACCTTTCTTGTTCCAGTGGAGCATCTTTGGCAAGTGGGTTCCCGTCGTGGGCACAGCAGCACGGCCCCTCTAGCAGGACATCTGCTCAGTTGCACCGTTGCCCAGGCATATGGCCTTCGGCCTCCCTCCTGAACACAGTGGAAGCCCAGAAGACCTCCTGAAGTCATGAGAAGTTTTAGAGCTGAGGAATGACAGAAAAAAAGAGCCATGTTTCAAGAAAATGAATTCCATCCAAGGTGCAAAATGGATTCAAGGAGGTGGTCCAGAAGCTGTTGCTGTCAAGGTCAAACACTAATGAAGCACCAGAGTGCTGGTAGTGATGGGTAGAGGGCAGCGATACTGAAGGAGGAAAATCAACTGGGCTCAGTAATTAGTTGGCTGTGAGGGAAAATAGAAAGAAAAAGAGTCAAATATGAGGTTTTGAGCCTCATTACGATTTAAAAAAAAATAAGGAATACAGAGGCAGCTGGATAGAGTATGAGAGTGACAACAGGTTCAGTCTGATGCAGATTTCAAATGGTGTTACCCTCATGCTGACTGTCAGGGCATTATCTTTAGGCCCATATAGGAGTTCAAATGTTTCCAGAATGCGTAAGAGTGTTATTTTAAGTGTGTATGGTACAGTAAGTTGAAAACATGTGAAAACCTTTAGTCCAAACTGATTCATAACAGGTTTTTTCTTCTTCCTTTTCATTTTTTGGGAAAGAGTGAATAATTCATAATAAGTTTATCTTGAAAATACACTTGAAATAAGCAAGTGATCACGTTTGAGCTTCCTCGTAGGATTCTGTTAGATGCTGTGTACACAGCTCGGTTTTCAGTTCACCATTTTGTTTCAAGCCAGGCTATCTTAATCACTGCGTCACACCCTCTGTTCTGCTCAATGACTCCACATAATCAGCACACTACAATCTTTCCATTCACACATTTACTTTCCTGGCCATTATTTTAATGAGACACAGGAAATGGCTCTGGCAGATTCCTGAAAACCTTCTCCTACAAGGCTTATACAGAAGTCCAGTGTTAAATTCAACTTCATGGAAAATAATAATTAAATGCAAATGGAAAGGATTAAAAAAAACCAAAAGAAGCACGTGTCTCTGTTCAATTAAAATTACAGCTTTTCTCTTCCTTGATACACGTAGAGACGTTTGCATTGAATGATCTGCTGAGAGATTTGTCTAAAAAGTAAATTCACATAAGCTATTCAGGAACACTGAGTCTACCTCATTCCCATTTCCCCAGGAAGCTTTGGGACTTTTCAGTTTCAGCTGTGGATTGGCTGATTCTTCGTCCTGTAAGATTCACATTCATTCTTATTCATTCTCTCTCTTTTTTTCTTAATTGGGGTATAGTTGTTTTACAGTGTTGTGTTAGTTTCTGCTGTACAGTGAAGTGGACTTCCCTGTGCTCTACAGCACGTTCTCTTTAGTTATCTATTTTATACATAGTAGTGTATATATGTCCATCCCAATCTCCCAGTTCATCCCACCCCCCTCCCCCCCCCATACGTCTGTTCTCTACGTCTGTGCCTCTATTTCTGCCTTGCAAACCAGTTCATCTATACCATTTTTCTAGATTCCACATATATGTGTTAATATGCAATATTTGTTTTTCTCTTTCTGACTTACTTCATTCTGTATGACAGTCTCTAGGTCCATCCACGTCTCTACAAATGACCCAATTTCGTTCCTTTTTATGGCTGAGTAATATTCCATTGTATATATGTGCCACATCTTCTTTATGCATTCATCTGTCGATGGGCATTTAGTTTCCTTCCATGACCTGGCTATTGTATATAGTGCTGCAATGAACATTGTGGTACATGACTCTTTCTGAATGATGGTTTTCTCAGGGTATATGCCCAGTAATGGGATTGCTGGGTCGTATGGTAGTTCTATTTTTAGTTTTTTAAGGAACCTCCGTACTGTTCTCCATAGTGGCTGTATCAATTTACATTCCCACCAACAGTGCAAGAGGGTTCCCTTTTCTCCACACCCTCTCCAGCATTTATTGTTTGTCGATTTTTTGATGATGGCCATTCTGACTGGTGTGAGATGATACCTCATAGTTTTGATTTGCATTTCTCTGATAATTAGTGATGTTGAGCATTTTTACCCCATTGTAGTTTTGATTTGCATTTCTCTAATAATTAGTAACGTTGAGCATCTTTTCATGTGTTTGTTGGCAATCTGTATGTCTTCTTTGGAGAAATGACTATTTAGGTCTTCTGCCCATTTTTGGATTGGGTTGTTTGTTTTTTTGATATTGAGCTGCATGAGCTGTTTGTATATTTTGGAGATTAATCCTTTGTCATTGATTCATTTGCAAATATTTTCTCCTATTCTGAGGGTTGTCTTTTCGTCTTGTTTACAGTTTCCTTTGCTGTGCAAAAGCTTTTACGTTTCATTTTCTGAATTAAAAATCATCCCATCTGCAGTAAAATACAGTTTGCAAATAATTCTCTCACACTCACTGGGGAGTTTAATTCCCACCTAAGCTGTGGCTCTGAAAGCACAATTGGCCGCGCCTTAAAAGTACAGCTAACTCTCCCACCCCTTTTCTGCTCACACCCTGTTTCCAACAGTGTACACTTCACAACTCTCCTTCTCTTTGTGAATACCACTCTGTGAATACCAACTGAAACAGTGCACATAAGCCAAAAGGTTCTCTACATTTAATTACTAAATAATCGAATCTGCTAACCTCAGCTGTTTGCATCATCGCCTATAGAAGTTGGGGCCTCTGGATGGCTCACGTGCCCCTCTCCCACCTCGGGCCCACCTTCCACCTCTCACACCTGACTGCGCCCCCATTCTCGGTGCGGCTGGTCCCAGACCCCGGCACCCTGCTCTTGATTCTCTGTGATTATATTTCCTCTGGGTCCCCCAGCTGCAGTGGAGTATTTCTATGACTGATTTACACCCAGCCTTTCTATTCCTGGGTGCTCCCCTGGGCGCCCCCCAAATCACCAGGCAGCATCTGGCAGCCTAACTCATTCTAAAGCTTCCCTTTCGTTCATTGTGCCCTTGGCACCGTGTTTTCCTGTAGACAACTCCATGAACCTTTTATTTATTCGCAGATTCTTCTCACATTTGACTGCTATCCTCCCCCTGTGTAAATTTTTATGCCAGAAGCTCGGGGGAGTCTCTGTGGAGTCCGTATGGATGCTTTCGACTCACAGAAGGTTCCGAAGGCCCCATCTCACTCTCGCACACACTTAAAGTGCGTTAGGCACAATATTAAAAAGTTAAGCAAACTGACAATTTTAAGTCATGCTTCTCAAATTTGAAATGTGGCCTCTCGTCAACTATTGGGCACTTTATCCTTCTCCAAGGCTGACCGAAAGACATAAAAGCAACTTACTAATTCATTTATTTATATTTATTTATTTATTTTTGGCTGTGTTGGGTCTTAGTTGCAGCACGTGGGATCTCATAGTGGCGCGTGGGCTTCTCTCTAGTTGTGGCGCGTGGGCTTCTCTCTAGTTGTGGCGCGTGGGCTTCTCTCTAGTTGTGGCGCGTGGGCTTCTCTCTAGTTGTGGCGCGTGGGCTTCTCTCTAGTTGTGGCGCGTGGGCTTCTCTCTAGTTGTGGCGCGTGGGCTTCTCTCTAGTTGTGGCGCGTGGGCTTCTCTCTAGTTGTGGCGCGTGGGCTCAGTAGTTGCGGTGCTCAGTCTTAGTTGCCCTGCTGCATGTGGGATCTTAGTTCCCCCACCAGGGATCCAACCCGCGTCCCCTGCATTGGAAGACAGATTTTTAACCACTGGACCACCAGGGAAGTCCTGCAACTTACTACTTTAGACAATTCACTGAAAGAAGGAATACTTAAAATGGAAAAAAAAATAAATAAATAACTAAACTAATATGGGATCTAATAAAAATGGTTGGTTGGATTTTTCACATGTAAAATTGTCCACATTCCTGTTTAAAAATGTGTCTTCAGAAAATAGAGCACAGTTTAACTATAAGGTAAAGTGGTGGGGTAATTAACCCTCCCTCCTCAAAACAGGCTTCCTGGGCGCCTGTTGGAAGCCAGCCCTGCTCCATTGTAAATTTGGTTTTCCTGTTCTGGTGTGGATGGCTTGCCTCACAGACCCTCAGGATTGCTCTCATTCTTAAAATGGTAAATGCCACTGCTACCCTGATTTTCCCCACTTAGAAGCATCTCAGATTCAATCATGGCCCAGTCCTGTGAGAAGAAAGCCATGGGACTGCTTACTTGTTGTGATTCAAGAAAATGTCTCCCTCTTCCCATGTTCAAGCCTGGAATTCCTGACACTAGAGAGTGAATCCTTTATGAATGCCTTTTCCCCATTCCTAACCCCTATTATTTATTGAGAATTCTGCCAGCATTCTTTATGTTGGGGCTGTCCCTTATGTGCCATAGACTTGGATTTATTCATTCAACAAATATTTGTCGAGAACCTTTCATGTTCCGTACTTGCTAAATGTCAGTTGCTCAAAAATCTAGTGATTTCTGCTCTTTTCTTCCTTCCCTACAAGTCAATTCCGGATTCTTTTGTCCTGTCTCCCTTCCCAAGAAGTCAATTTCAGGTTATTTGCTCAAAGAATAAAAAATTAGCAGGAGTTATTGAGGATTCAAATTTGGGGAGCTTCTTTTCAGAAAGAGAATTTGGCATATCTGCCTAAATTCTCTAGACTTTAAAATTCTCAATCCTTTTTTTTTTTTTCATTCTTAAAACTCCGCTCTACTATTATTATCTCTAACTCCCTGCATGTTTTCTTATGTGACGCACTCAACCTACGTATGAGACGCTCGGAAATCTGTTTGCTAAATCATCTGGCAAATGGTCTTGTCGATGTCTGCTGAGCTGCTAGGAGCCTGCGGTTGTTAAGTACTTATTACAGGAGTCCAGCCGGGCAAATTAAGAAAGCTACGTGTTTGCTTGTTATTTTAGGACTATTATGCTATGTTTCTGAGGGGGCTGCATCTTGGACCTTCTGACCTGAAAGGACTTACTGTTCTTTAGTCAGAGGTTGCTGTGTGGAATCTGAATCTTTGACCTGGCAACAATAAGAGTGATTATCTTCATTCAAGGGGGAGAAATGTCCTCTTGTTCCTTTTCATAGTTCAGCCTGTTGGAAAATGTAAAACACTTATTTAAGCAGCTCGAGGTTCACTTGGTACATCATATTTTAAAACTAAGCTGGGAGCATTTTCTACTTACAAATGAAGTTGTTTACTTCATTGTTTAGCTTAAGTACCTTATGTAAAGAGTACTGTAACATTTGTGCTCTCCTTTCAAGGTGACCATCCCTCCCAACCCATATAAAAAATCTACCGAGTGGTAGAGCTGTTATTAAAAGTATTAAAAGCTGATATTCCAGGTGCTCATCTTGGAAGTCCATATTACAAATTGAAGCTGCCATATAAGTAACTCATACATCACATAGGGTAGTTAAAAAATCACTAGGAAGAAGCCTTTTTAAGAACCATTATTAAAGTAGATTTGGGCTGTCTGAAAAATTTCCCGATACGTTAACGATTGGTAAATATGATCAGAAATCGTTTAAGTAAATTAACTGTAGGGTCCCTAAATATGCCAGTTTTCTAAAATCCAGACATATATTATTGTCATCAGTTTTTAATGTATTGTGTTCTACCCAAAGCTTTGCCTTTGGCACCTCCTTTCTGTGTAACAGGCATCACAGCTGTGCTTAAAATCCCTCCCCAGCAGTTTAAGTGGTTGCTCTTAAGCTATTTCTAAATGTTCATCTGGTTAAAGATGCTGATGCTGACATGATTTGGAAGAAAATATCCTTGTAGTAGGATATTAGTGTGTTTCCCCAAACATTTCACAAGCTTTAAAACTGTAAGTGATGCAAAGGAAAGTTGCCCTTGCCTTGTCTACTGTAGGTATTTTTTAATAATGCAAGCTGCTTATCGCAGAGTTAGCGTCTTAACATGCCTTTTCTAGCAACAGACTTTGTACTTTATAAAGGCACTGTGATGTTAAATATTTGTGAGGAGCAAAGGAACTGGCCTTTTCAAAATAAAAAGCATTGGATAATCCTGCAGCAGTCACATCATTAAGAAGTCAGATGCCAAATCTCTATGCACCTAAACACATCATTTTCTGTGAATCTGCCTGTGGGTCTCTGGTCTGGGGAATAAAAGTTACTTCTCATCAAGATGCCTTTAAGGCAGGAGTCAGCAAACTGTTTCTGAAAAAGGATAAATAGTAACTACTTTGGGCTTTGTGGGTCAAGAGGCCAAATCAAGGATAGTATGTAGGTACTCAATGGCAGAGAAAACAAATTTCCACAAGTAATGTTTGCAAGACAGTAGAATGTTGATCTCTCTGTAAGTTAGGTTTTCTCCAAGTGTGGTCTTGGGACCATCTGATGTCTCATCACTGAGTTGGTTTATTAAATGTGCAGATCCTTGGGCTTCCCTGCATATTAAGCTCATCTGATCTGGCCTTTTCCCTGCGGCTCTTACAACCTTAGTTTAGTTGGCAAAGTGTATCTCCTATCTTTAGGAAATCCAGCACTTTCCATGGACTTTTCCCCTTCAGCCTTCAGATAGGCTCAGGTACCCCCTTTGAAAAAATAAACATCATTTGGACGCTGCTGTACTCCAGCTACCATCCCATTACCCCATTCAAGCCAGACTCTTCAAATGTGCCTCGTTGCCTCTACCACCATGTTTTTCACATCCTTCTGCAATATCGTTCTTGTCCTCACCATTCTATCCAAGCTACACCCCCAAATTGCCAAGACTACTCTTTCAGAACCTCAGTCTTTTTATCCTAAACACCTACCTGTCATCTGTCACTGCTAGCAACCCACCTTCCCCAAACATATCCCCTTTGTTAATACCTTTCCTGCTAGAGCTGGGTAAGGTCCTTGAAAGAAAGGTTACCTAGTCCAGTAGATAATTTCTTCAGTAGCCATTAGTCATTTTGTAACTGCATCTTATGCCATTGGAAGGGAGTATTGACTGGGTTTACAGGAGGTAAAATAAAATAAATACAGGAGGTAAATAGGTCCTTACACGGGGCAAGAATCTAGGGCTCTGCGAGGGAGATGGAATCTGAAGGATTTGAACATATGCACATATCAGCCTGGCTTTACAAGAGGGTATTAAATATTTATACTTGGAATAATGTGAGCTCGAAGACCAGAGCTCTGCCCCTTGCTTTTCACTGCCAGCTTCTCCTACCTGTGCAAACCCACCTGCTGCCTTCCCTCTGCTGTCACCTTTTGATTTGACCGCTGCGTCTAGAGCTTCAGCCCTCAAAAAACTCTCATCTTCAATGGTCTGAGAGGCTAAAAAATTTACTGCACTTGGATTCGCAGCAGTTATCTCCAATTCAATTTGTCAAAGTTGAAAATAAAAGATGTTCCTTCCAAATATGCTTCTCTTCTCACCGAACCCATTTTATTCAGCTGCTTTCCTGTGAGCCCCATCTCAAAGCCCGGAAACCTTGTAACCATTCTTCATTCCCCTCACACTGTCTAGAGTCCCAGACCTTCAGATATTTTATTTGATTATTTTAATTATTTTATATTTATTACCTTATATGTTTATTTTATAATTGTGTTTACTGGTGTACATCCAATTTCTATGACATGGTGGGTTTGTACACAATTTATTAAAGTACTCTTGTTGCCTCCATTTTCTTCCTCTCCAGTTTTATTTTGTGTATCCTTGTCACACTCACCTTCTCAAAACTCTTCGTTCATCAAGCTCTAATACCGACTAAGGCTCCCTATCACGTGGTTGGTGACAGGGCCTGGTTTTAAACTCATTTCCCACTGATCCCCAAACTGCATTCTTTTTCTGCCGCGCAGATCTTCTGACTCTTTCCCCATCCGTACTCCGTCCTTATCCCCATGCACTTCCTGCATCTGACTTCACTCTTGCTCTTCCTCAGTCTAGGTACCCTCCCTCCTTAGATGGCGGTTCCTAGCAGAAAGGATGACCTTCCCAGGAGAGAAGGACTGAGTTTTTGCTTAGGGTGTCGCATCTGATTATAAACACTCATTTATTTAACTCTACATGACCACAGGAATGCCACTGCCCACTGTCTTTAAGCCATCCCTTTCCTCCGTAGGTGACCTCTAAGAGGTGGGGAGATGTGGGGCGACTCAGACGGGACCAACCATAGTCAACACAGGCCCTGCCACTATCACTGCCCCTCATCATCTCCCCTGGGTTTATAATCCCATCCTCAGGGGAGATGTCACCAAAACAGGGCACAGGGCACAGTAACATGACTCCTCTGAAAGTTAGTGTCTCCCTGGAATGAGGACAAGAGCCAGGATTCTTTTTAAGAGTAAAGATAATATTCATGAAACTCTTTGAACCCATGAACAAAGGATGTGGCTCTTGTTTACAAGGAGTATAAATACAGTGCATGCATTGTTTTTTATACTTTTGTCTTTTTTTTTTTCCTGGTTGAAATCAAAGATGGCATTTTTGGGGAGAACACAAATAAATTAGATTCATATGAGCTTCTATGATTAATTATGCCATAATTAAATATTAACCACTCCAGTATGTCTTATATTTATGCTGTGCCTCCCTTTTCTATTTGAAAATTGCTTAATTACATACAGAAATATGTCTAAAATACAGGCTATATTCTGATTCTGAATTTGAAAAGAAATTTAGTGTGTACATGAAGAGAAACCCCCAATGTTAACCACTTAAGACTTGGTAGATTATTCAGAAATCAAGTCTACTGCTACCTATAAAAAATCATCATCAAATAATTCAGCTTATTAATTTTTTTAAAAGATCCTGAATCCTTGCATCAAGAAAATATACTGAAATCATTTTTTTCCAACGCTGAAAGCATTGAATTTCATCACAGTGAGGCAGAAGCAATGTATACTACTGAAGTACTTTCTGATTTACCAAAGAAAATATGTTTTAAATACACTTTGTTGTTGTTTTTAATTCTTTGAAAATTGCTGCTTTACTTATCACGTGACTTTGCACAAATTCCTCAATCCTTGCAGGGCCCTCAGTTCATTCATCTGTAAATCGGAGACGTTACAATTCCTGACAGGTTTGTTGCTAGGATTAAATGGGTTCTTATACATCAAGCATGTAGCACAGAGCCTAGCACATATGAAATACAGCAAATGGTTGTGCTAATATCTATTTATTAAATTAATTGACATGTACAATTCGCTAAACCCCATCCCTGTTTCTCAAAGAATATGAATACATATTCTTTTCTTCGCATTATTAGACTACTTTTAGATATGGAATGGAGATGTAAATGCATAGGGATTCCCTTATCTCTTTCATAAGGTTTATAAAAGGTTTGTACATTTTCCAAGCGAAACCGAGACAGATACTGAGTTGTGCCTGACTCCTGGGAGCCCGCAGCGATGTGCTCCTTTGCAGTTCAGATCCAGACTTGAGCCCGCCCCCCCTCCCCCGGCAGGGCTTCCACACGGTTTCCAGAGCTGGAAATCAGACACCAGGCACATCGGGCCGCAAGTGGAACAAACAAGTGGAAGGAGAATGAGGCAGCTGCAAATATTGCACCAGCAGCTAAGAGTGTGCCTGGGGTCCCCTCTGCTCGAGTACTTGGGGCTCCAAGTAATAATATAAGGTCAGCCATCGGAGGCTCTCTTTATCTCAACTACATTAAAAAAAAAAAAAAAAAACTTATGTCAAGTGAGCACTTTACATGTTGTTCACCCACTTAGCCGTGCTCCCTCTGAAGCTGGAATAGATTGCCTCTCCTGTCTTCTCACGCTGCCGGCTCCCCTTAAAGCTGCTGCTTCCTAATCCTTTAACCCCCGTACCACTGAGCTCTTGGAGGATGTAACCGGAAGGACAGAGTTGAGATTTTAGTGTGACAAGTGGAAGAAAATCAATTTTGACTTCCCAAAGATAGAACTAGTGGTGCAAAAGATCACCAGTCACAAATAGATGTTCTTTATTGTTGTCCTGGGTGACTGGAGATGCCGAAGAGGCGGGATGCAGTGCTGACCGTAGGAGGTGGGTTTTTTCTTTACTTAAAGAATAAAAGAGATTAAGTCTTATGTGGAGACCACATCGTGAATGTCAGAGCCCATCCATCCTACGATTCCTTGTCTTTTTGCTTGATGTTACAGATTTGAAGCACGGCGGCATTCCATTAGAGGATTTACACTTTGATTAGCAGTTAAAAGCATTTGTCTGTAAGTTTAGAGGGTGGACTGTTTCCTACTCCAGGAAAACCAGACCTTCCCTGTGATTGGCAGTCCTATTTTAAGTGGATATTCTGTTAAGCTTCTAAAGAACTTCTAAGAACTTATTAAGTAATTGAATAAAGCAGAGTGCATTTAGTATTATAGTTGCACCATATTTCAGAATATCATATAACCTATGAGTCAGTTCAAATGTTATATGGAAGTGATAAAACATGGGCTAAAAAGCAAACTGAAAAAGAAAAAAATGACATGAATTACCATACCACCCACTAATACATTCCAGAGCCATTTAGTCATCTTTTTTCCTAATTATACTGTTAAAGATTTGGCTACAACTATTTTTATCCTCAGAATAAAGCTATTATACCCCAAAAAGTATAAAGAAATTAAGATAGGCTTTTCATAATTCATAACAAACATGGTTGTTTTGAATGGGCTTAATTATTATCTCGATTCAATTCAATACGATGGTGATTTATTGCCTTTTGAGAGCTGTTTGTGAATGTCTCATTAGGAAGAGTTACTAAACGATACAGTACAATCCATATGAAGGCATATTTAATGTCATCTCAGTAATAGAAACACTGCTTCTTTAGCTCTATCTGCCTGCCCAAAATTCTAAGCAACAAACAAACCCCACTATGGTGATAGAATTTAAAAATTAGTCTATATATTTTTGGCTATTGTCTAGAGAGAAGAAATGCAGCTTTTCTTAAATGAGAGGGCGAAATATGTGCTGTTAGGTAACTAGGGTTTAAATCTACATGGAAATTTGAATGTATTAGGGAAGCATAATACATCACTTGTTGGAAATGAGATCATTCTAGTTTCTTGACTCCTAGCATTTCTTAAATATGTGCTTACTCTGTGATCTCCTAGAAAGCGAAATAAATTTAATTATAGCATAACTAATAGATTTCTTTGGCCTGCCATCTGATCTGTAGTTTGGCTGTATCCTTTGAAAATTTGAAGAAATAAATGGACATCATAGTGTAAGATATGAAGATTTTTTTATATGATCTCATTTAATCATATGATCTCATTTAATCATTATAGTAGCTGTGAACAGCATTATCTTTCCCACTTTACAGATAAGGAAGCTATGGCACAAATATGCTGTAAGATATGAAGATTTAATTACATTCCCTTCTTGATGAGAGACACATATTTACTGCGATGTTTTTGGATGTCCATAACCTTCATTTCAGGAGCTTAAATTCTATTTATCATATTTATTTTTTAAAACACCCCGCATGAACTCTGGGTAATCTTCTCTAAATTTCTACAAGGTGTAACAGAAATGTTGTTAACAAAGCACTTAAACTTTGACAGTGATTGTATTGTTAACATCATAATGTTCATGAATAAAGGGCAGTCTTTCTTACAATTAAATTTATCTGTAGAGTTAGAGACTTGAGGGTAACTAAGGTTATGGATGTCAACAGTCCATAAGAATGCATTGGAGATTTTCCTAAGTTACCCACATTCTTGAGATCGAAACAAATACATTAATTTTCTATTATATCACCCTTTAACTAAATCATGGTACACAAATGAAATTCCAGCTAGAGATAAGGAAGGTGTCTGCAAGAGTGTAATCATTTATCTTGATAGCAGGCGTGAAACTCTGCTGGTAAAAGAGCACATCAGAAACTTTTGAAGAAATAGCTCTGAACTAGAGTGAAAACGATGTGCAGAGAACTAGCCTCGTCACGTGGGCAGTGGGTTGTAAATGGTTTTCTCAAGAGCTTTCCTAGTGGACAGAACAGGCACTTAGTCTAGTTGACTCCTGAGAACAAACGTCATTAAAGCAAAGGGTGATGCGAGTGACTGACTCAATCTTTATTAATGAGGAAAAAAGAAAAAGAAAATATGATGCCTCCAAAATGAGGCAGTTATAGTTGAATTGCGGCAGGCTCCCTCTTCACGAAATGACCACTTCACTTGTCTAGCTTTTTTAAAAAGATACAAAAAAAAAAAAGAGGTCAGACAGAGATGTTCTGTGGAGTCTTCCATGTGCTATTGTTTTCCTTGAAAAAGGTGCTGTTTTTTTAATCTACGTGATTAAAAAAAAAAAAAAAAAAGGAAGAGTTTCCCAGTTTCCTAGAGCCAATCAAAATGTATCGAAAAGATCATTGTATATTCTTTTTGTAATGGTAGCAGAGTCACGGAGTAGAAAATTTGAATCAAGTTATCTGTAGACTGTAGGGTCATGGAAATCTATAGATTCTATAGACTTAAGGCACAAAAGTGGCAGCAGGCTTTTCCTTGAATTCTTGAGGAGATTGTTTTTCACAAGCAGGTCTTGTTGTTTGTACCTTGAACACGTCAACAGAGTAATCTTTACTGCAAAGGACATTGGTTCACTTATTTTTCGCTTCTGACTCCCAATCAGGTCTCAAATTCCATTGATCTCTAGATACCTTTCTAAGATTGGGGCTTTAGTGTCTCCAGAAATCCTCTATGAAAGCTCACCTTTGAAAGTAATAAAACATTAATTGGAAATGAACATCTAATTGTGAATGAGGGAAGGAAAGCTAGAGCTGGAGAAAAGGATGCAGCTCCATCCCCCTCTAGCCCCTGGGTGGTCTCAGAGTCTATGGAGAATTTATATTCTCTGCTGAAAATCCCTTCTTTGATTTTTTTTTTGCTAGTTGATTTTTCCAAAGGCCAGTGAACAGTCCGCATGTAATCATTACAAAACAATGGAAATTCTGCTGTATATCTGTCCTTGTATTTACAAACCAGAAAAGATTGCCAGCATACAGTCCTCAAAATGTGTGATTTCCAGCTAGGTCAGACTATATTCACAAAGGAGACAGAAATACTCCTGAGCCAGACCCCCTGGTGGATTCCTTTTGTGTTCAAATTACTGCACATGTGTAAAAGGTACCTAAAGGTTACCAGGTGAATGCAGTTACCTTCAAGCTAGCGTGGCCGAATTTCAGCTTGTTCAGTCCCCATGTGACCTTGCCCATGGTCATTGCAGTGTCACTGCACTAGGTCAACAAATTCATGACCTGATGTGCTATCACTTGGTACCTGTGTCCTTTCTTGGAAAGCGTAAATCATCTGGGCAACAGTTGTAGTCTGGTGCATACTGTTTCCCTGTCAGTTTGGCTACCCCACCTCCGTCATCAATCCTAACTGAATAGGAAAAATAAAGATTACGTAGATGCAGTCCTCATACACTTTGAAACAAGGGGATAAACAGGAATGTTGTATTTTAGACAGTATTTACTAGAAGCTCTTTCTCAATTACTGTTGAGTTCCTAGCTCCTGGCTCTGTGTCTGGCGTGTATTTGGTGTACAATAAATGTTGAATTGAGTGCTGATTCCTGTTGATAGCATTCAGCCACCTTGTTCAGAAAATGCTTCCATACTTTAATACCTGTAAATGATCCAGGGCTTTTCTAGAACAATGACAGACTTGCATCCCATTAAAGAACTCCACTGACCATCTTTGTAACCAAAGTCCTTTTGGAATGAAAATGGGTGTGATTCAAACACCCATTTTCTTATGCAAATACATAATCAATGTTTCAGTGCATTTTTTCCTTCAACATCTTTATTGGAGTATAATTGCTCTACAATGGTGCGTTAGCTTCTGCTGTATAACAAAGTGAATCAGCCATACGTATACACATATCCCCATATCCCCTCCCTCTTGTGTCTCCCTCCCACCTTCCCTATCCCACCCCTCTAGGTGGTCACAAAGCACCGAGCTGATCTCCCTGTGCTATGCGGCTGCTTCCCACTAGCTATCTATTTTACATTTGGTAGTGTATATATGTCCATGCCACTCTCTCACCTGGTCCCAGCTTACCCTTCCCCCTCCCCATGTCCTCAAGTCCATTCTCTACGTCTGCGTATTTATTCCTCTCCTGCCCCTAGGTTCTTCAGAACCACTTTTTTTTTTTTTTATGGTTCCATATATATGTGTTAGCATTTGGTATTTGTTTGTTTCTTTCTGACTTACTTCACTCTGTATGACAGACTCTCTCTAGGTCCATCCACCTCACTACAAATAGCTCAATTTCATTTCTTTTTATGGCTGAGTAATATTCCATTGTATATATGTGCCACATCTTCTTTATCCATTCATCTGTTGATGGACACTTAGGTTGCTTCCATGACCTGGCTATTGTAAATAGTGCTGCAATGAACATTTTGGTACATAACTCTTTTTGAATGATGGTTTTCTCAGGGTATATGCCCAGTAGTGGGATTGCTGGGGTGTATGATAGTTCTATTTTTAGTTTTTTAAGGAATCTCCATACTGTTCTCCATAGTGGCTGTATCAATTTACATTCCCACCAACAGTGCAAGAGGGTTCCCTTTCTCCACACCCCTTCCAGCATTTATTGTTTGTAGATTTTGTGATGATGCCCATTCTAACCAGTGTGAGGTGATACCCCATTGTAGTTTTGATTTGCATTTCTCTAATAATTAGTGCTGTTGAGCAGCTTTTTCATGTGCCTCTTGGCCAGCTATATGTCTTCTTTGGAGAAATGTCTATTTAGGTCTTCTGCCCATTTTTTGATTGGGTTGTCTGTTTTTTAAATATTGAGCTGCATGAGCTGTTTATATAATTTGGAGATTAATCCTTTGTCCATTGATTCGTTTGCAAATATTTCTCCCATTCTGAGGGTTGTCTTTTCATCTTGTTTATAGTTTCCTTTGCTGTGCAAAAGCTTCTAAGTTTCATTAGGTCCCATTAGTTTATTTTTGTTTTTACTTCCATTACTCTAGGAGGTGGGTCAAAAAAGATCTTGCTGTGATTCATGTCAAAGAGTGTTATTCCTATGTTTTCCTCTAACAGTTTTATAGTGTCCAGTCTTACATTTAGGTCTTTAATCCATTTTAAGTTTATTTTTGTGTATGGTGTTAAGGAGTGTTCTCATTTCATTCTTTTACATGTAGCTGTCCAGTTTTCCCAGCACCACTTATTGAAGAAGTTTTCTCCATTGTATATTCTTGCCTCCTTTGTCATAGATTAGTTGACCATAGGTGTGTGGGTTTATCTCTGGGCTTTCTATCCTGTTCCACTGATCTATATTTTGGTTTTTGTGCCAGTACCATATTGTCTTGATGACAGTAGCTTTGTAGTATAGTCTGAAGTCAGGGAGTCTGATTCCTCCAGCTCTGCTTTTTTCCCTCAAGATTGCTTTGGCTATTTGGGGTCTTTTGTGTCTCTATACAAATATTAAGATTTTTTGTTCTAGTTCTGTAAAAAAATGCCATTGGTGATTTGATAGGGATTGCATTGAATCTGTAGATTGCTTTGGGTAGTATAGTCATTTTCACAATATTGATTCTTCCAATCCAAGAACATGGTATATCTCTCCATCTATTTCCTTTCCCATATTAGGGAAGTTTTCAACTATAATTTCTTCAAATAATTTCTCAGTCCCTTTCTTTTTCTCTTCTACTTCTGGGACCTTATTCGAATCCATCTGTTTGTGTCATCTTTGATTTCTTTCATCAGTGTCTTATAGTTTTCTGAATACAGATCTTTTACCTCCTTAGGTAGGTTTATTCCTAGGAATTTTATTCTTTTTGTTGCAATGGTGAATGGGATTGTTTCCTTAATTTCTCATTCTGATCTTTCGTTGTTAGTGTATAGGAATGCAAGAGATTTCTGTGCATTAATTTTGTATCCTGCAACTTTACCAATTTCATTGATGAGCTCTAGTAGCTTTCTGGTGGCATCTTTAGGATTCTCTATGTATAGTATCATGTCATCTGCAAACAGTGACAGTTTTACTTCTTCTTTTCCAATTTGTATTCCTTTTATTCTTTTTCTTCTCTGATTGCCGTGGCTAGGACCTCCAAAACTATGTTGAATAATAGTGGCAAGAGTGGATATCCTTGGCTTGTTCCTGATCTTAGAGGAAATGCTTTCAGTTTTTCACCATTGAGAATGATGTTTGCTGTGGGTTTGTCATATATGGCCTTTATTATGTTGAAGTAGGTTCCCTCTATGCCTACTTTCTGGAGAGTTTTTATCATAAATGGGTGTTGAATTTTGTCAAAAGCTTTTTCTGTATCTGTTGAGATGATCATATGGCTTTTAATCTTCAATTTGTTAATATGGTGTATCACATTGATTGATTTGCGTATATTGAAGAATCCTTGCATCCCTGGGATAAATCCAACTTGGTCATGGTGTATGATCCTTTTAATGTGCTGTTGGATTCTGTTTGCTAGTATTTTGTTGAGGATTTTTGCATCTATGTTCATCAGTGATATTGGTCTGTAATTTTCTTTTTTGGTGACATCTTTTCTGGTTTTGGTATCAGGGTGAGGGTGGCCTCGTAGAATGAGTTTGGGAGTGTTCCTCCCTCTGCTATATTTTGGAAGAATTTGAGAAGGATAGGTGTTAGCTCTTCTCAAAATGTTTGATAGAATTCGCCTGTGAAGCCATCTGGTCCTGGGCTTTTGTTTGTTGGAAGATTTTTAATCACAGTTTCAATTTCAGTGCTTGTGATTGGTCTGTTTATGTTTTCTCTTTCTTTCTGGTTCAGTCTCAGAAGGTTGTGCTTTTCTAAGAATTTGTCCATTTCTTCCAGGTTGTCCATTTTATTGGCATATAGTTGCTTGTAGTAATCTCTCGTGATCCTTTGTATTTCTGCAGTGTCAGTTGTTTCTTCTCCTTTTTCATTTCTAATTCTACTGATTTGAGTCTTCTCCCTTTTTTTTTCTTGATGAGTCTGGCTAATGGTTTATCAATTTTGTTTTTCTTCTCAAAGAACCAGCTTTTAGTTTTATTGATCTTTGCTATCATTTCCCTCATTTCTTTTTCATTTATTTCTGATATGATCTGATCTTTATGATTTCTTTCCTTCTGCTAACTTTGGGGGTTTTTGTTCTTCTTTCTCTAATTGCTTTAAGTGTAAGGTTAGCTTGTTTATTTGAGATGTTTCTCGTTTCTTGAGGTAGAATTGTATTGCTATAAACTTCCATCTTAGAACTGCTTGTGCCGCATCCCATAGGTTTTGGGTCGTCGTGTTTTCATTGTCATTTGTTTCTAGGTATTTTTTGATTTCCTCTTTGATTTATTCAGTGATCTCTTGGTTATTTAGTAGTGTATTGTTTAGCCTCTATGCATTTGTATTTTTTACATGTTTTTTCCTGAAATCGATATCTAGTCTCATAGCGTTGTGGTCGGAAAAGATACTCGATACAATTTCAATTTTCTTAAATTTACCAAGGGTTGATTTGTGACCCAAGATATCATCTCTCGTGGAGAATGTTCCATGAGCCTTGAGAAGAAAGTGTATTCTGTTGTTTTTGGATGGAATGTCCTATAAATATCAATTAAGTCCATCTTGTTTAATGTCTCATTTAAAGCTTGTGTTTCCTTATTTATTTTCATTTTGGATAATCTGTCCATTGGTGAAAGTGGGGTGTTAAAGTCCCCTACTATGATTGTGTTACTGTTGATTTCCCCTTTTATGGCTGTTAGCATTTGCCTTATATATTGAGGTGCTCCTATGTTGGGTGCATAAATATTTACAATTGTTATATCTTCTTCTTGGATTGATCCCTTGGTCATTATGTAGTGTCCTTCTTTGTCTCTTGTAATTGTCTTCATTTTAAAGTCTGTTTTGTTTGATATGAGAATTGCTACTCCAGCTTTCTTTTGATTTCCATTTGCATGGAATATCTTTTTCCATGCCCTCACTTTCAGTCTGTATGTGTCCCTAGGTCTGAATTGGGTCTCTTGTAGACAGCATATATATGGGTCTTGTTTTTGTATCCATTCAGCCAGTCTGTGTCTTTTGTTTGCAGCATTTAATCCATTTACATTTAAGGTAGTTATCTTTATGTATGTTCCTATTACCATTTTCTTAATTGTTTTGGGTTTATTATTGCAGTCTTTTCGTTCTCTTGTGTTTCCTGCCTACAGAAATTCCTTTAGCATTTGTTGTAAAGCTGGTTTTGTGGTGCTGAATTCTGTTAGCTTTTGCTTGTCTGTAAAGGTTTTAATTTCTCCATCGAATCTGAATGAGATCCTTGCTGGGTAGAGTAATCTTGGTTGTAGGTTTTTCCCTTTCATCACTAGAAATATGTCCTGCCACACCCTTCTGGCTTGGAGAGTTTCTGCTGAAAGATCAGCTGTTAACCCTATGGGGATTCCCTTGTATGTTATTTGTTTTTTTTCCCTTGCTGCTTTTAACATATTTTCTTTGTACTTAATTTTTGATAGTATGATTAATATGTGTCTTGGCGTGTTTCTCCTTGGATTTATCCTGTATGGGACTCTCTGTGCTTCCTGGACTTGACTGACTATTTCCTTTCCCATATTAGGGAAGTTTTCAACTATAATTTCTTCAAATACTTTCTCAGTCCCTTTCTTTTTCTCTTCTACTTCTGGGACCCTTATTCGAATGTTGGTGCATTTAGTGTTGTCCCAGAGGTCTCTGAGACTGTCCTCAATCCTTGTCATTCTTTTTTCTTTATTCTGCTCTGCAGTAGTTATTTCCACTATTTTATCTTCCAGGTCACTTATCCGTTCTTCTGTCTCAGTTATTCTGCTATTGATTCCTTCTAGAGAATTTTTAATTTCATTTATTGTGTTGTTCATCATGGTTTCTTTGCTCTTTAGTGCTTCTAGCTCCTTGTTAAACGTTTCTTGTATTTTCTCCATTCTATTTTCAAGATTTTGGATCATCTTTACTGTCGTTAGTCTGAATTCTTTTTCAGGTAGACTGCCTATTTCCTCTTCATTTGTTTGGTCTGGTGGGTTTTTGCCTTGCTCCTTCATCTGCTGTGTGTTGCTCTGTCTTCTCATTTTGCTTAACTTACCGTGTTTGGGGTCTCCTTTTTGCAGGCTGCAGGTTCGTAGTTCCTTTTGTTTTTGGTGTCTGCCCCCAGTGGGTAAGGTTGGTTCAGTGGGTTGTGTAGGCTTCCTGGTGGAGGGGACTGGTGCCTGTGTTCTGGTGGATGAGGCTGGATCTTGTCTTTCTGGTGGGTAGGGCCGCATCCAGTGGTGTGTTTTGGGGTGTCTGTGACATTAGTATGATTTTAGGCAGCCTCTCTGCTAATGGGTGGGGCTGTGTCCCTGTCTTGCTAGTTGTTTGGCATGGGGTGTCCAGCACTGGAGCTTGCTGGTCGTTGAGTGGAGTTGGGTCTTCGTGTTGAGATGGAGATCTCTGGGAGAGCTCTCGCCAATTGATATTACATGGATCCGGGAGGTCTCTGGTGGACCAGTGTCCTAAATTCGGCTCTCCCACCTCAGAGGCTCAGGCTTGACACCTGGCCAGAGCACCAAGACCCTGTCAGCCACACGGCTGGAGAAGATGGGCTATGAGGTGGGTGTCAGCCACTGCCCTGTTGTAGCTCTGTCTCAGCTGTCTCCAAAGGTCACCCAGATACATTGGGTTGTTCCACCATTCCTCAGACCTTGCACATGCCAGTCTGGGCTTTGTAGATGTCCTCCTGATACTCTTCATTGAAATACCTTGCATTCATGGTGATGAGAGATATGCTAGTCGTGTTGGTTCTCTTCAGTTCAGAGACCGGGATAGTCTGAGCCTTCATGTGGCCAAGTCAGGAGCAGCTGGCCAACGGTGCCAAAGTGATCACATGTCAGATTCCAGAAGGCTTTCTGAGTGCCCGAGCAGTAGTCCCAAGCAGCCGCTGTGCTCAGCTGCAGCACTCTGACCGGGAACTCGGTGCGACCCTCAAACGAGGATTTCTGCCGGCCCTAGAGCCTGACTCGTCCCCCCAGGCAAGGAGCGGAGGAGAGCGTCTCCCGGCCCCGTCTCACCAGAGGCGTGGACACCTGGCTCAGTGCATTTTTAAATTTCGTCATTTCAATCCATAACTTTTCTGCAAAGTGATCATCTGAATAGCACTGCCAAAGCAAAGACAGTGGCCTGTGTGAGATTCAGCATATAAGATCAAAGTACTTGAAGTATGTATTAAATAAGATTATGGCATGTGTCTTGGTATTCTTAAAGCAAACTGTTTAATGAGCACTTGCCTAACTTACTGGGCTTACTGTGTGTCAAGTACTCGTTCAAAGCATTTTACATGTAAAATTTTAAACCTCAGAATCCTCTTATGAGACAGGTGACATTATTATACCCATTTTACAGATGAGGAATCTGAGGCCCAGAGATATTAAATAATTTGTCCAAGGCTATAGAGCCGAGATATGGCGGAACTGAGACTTGGATCCAGACAGTCTGGCCTGATTTTTGTGCTTATAGTCTATCCGCAATATGACTAGCTATTACTTTGTGATATCATTTGGAATATCCCTTTTAAAGTATTCTTTCTATCTTTAGGGCAGAAAAAAATTAAATAATAGTGTTATAGGTATTAAAAATCCCATAAAGAAAAAGGTATCCTGCCTAAGAAAAATATTTTAATTAAACATGGAAAGCATGTCATGGGTGATAAAATTGTTTCCTTGGAGTTCAGCCAAAAATAAAGAACTTGAGTAAGACAAGCATCATGATAATAATTAAAAAACCTTAAGTAACAGGTAACATTCATGTAACATACTCTATACGGGAGGCAATGTTCTAGGTGCTTCAGGTGCGTTTTCTTATGTGTACATAAGTCCTATTTTATGGATGACCAACTTACTTGCTCAAAGTGACATATGTTAGAGGAAGCAGAGTAGGGCCCCCAATCAAAATAAATCTGACCGCAAAATCTGTGGTTTGAACAATGTCCTCTCATTACGGCAATCATCTTGAGCACGTGGAAGAAAGAGTGTATTTGGTGTTTCGATGAACCCCTTAATCTTTTAAAGATGTTTTAACTGAAATTCTGATTGAATGTGTTATATAAGCTATAATACTGTTGTGCTTTCAGTTTTTGCAGTAATTTATCATAGCTTCCTGGGTGTAGGTCATAGTGCAATTTCATGTGTTATCTCACTTAAGCTGCCTGGTGACCCTGATGAGTAGGTATCATTATTATTCCTATTGTATAAAGGAGAGGATTGAGGCGTAGAGAGGGTAAATTGTTTAAAGTCATGCAGTAGGCGACTTCAAAGCCCATGACCTTTGCTGCTCCACACAGAACATTCTACCAAAATAGATTAAGCCATTTGGGTAAGTCAGAAAATGGTCAACTATTGGCAATTTCACATTACACAACCTAATTAGTGAGTGATAATTAATTTAACCCTTCTGTACCTTTAATTGTTAAATACACTGAGGGAACACCTAATATATTTGCAAACATATGCATAAGAAGAAAAAAAAATCATGAAAATTTGACAGTACCAATGCCTTGATTAGTGTAGACTATGTTAAAATCCATTTTCTTCACTCATGTATACTATCTGGCATGGTATTTTTTTAAGCTAAGATATATAATATTTTGAGTAGAAACTAAGTCGTTGAAAATGAAGAAACATAGTTCATTTCTATTAATTTGAATATTGTCAACAAATGCATTTGTCAAAAGCACATCGTGAGAGTTAAAATCCAAAAGCTTCAAACGGTGGCAGTTAAAATCCAACCTAAGAAAACACATGCGATCATGCTTCTCTAAAATCCAGTTCTAAAATATCCAAGTGATGGTTTAAAATAATTGTTTCAGTTTACATTGCAAACTCATGCAAATTGACATTTATCAAGTTTCGCTGTCACTCAGTCTAACGGTGAAGTCTGCTTACTCTCCTAAAAAAAAAGGAAGTAAATAAAAGAAAGAAACCCTTGATTTGGAAAATCTTTTTTATATTATTTGTCAAGATTTTTGGTACTGTAAATGGAGTACTTAATATGCCTCTGGACAGACTGGGTTTTTCTGTTTCTTGGAACACATTTTAGAGAGCTCAACTTTAAATGTGGCCTGTTAAATGAAAACAAGGACTCAGAGCCCACGTTCTTCGGCCCTTAGGAGCGTCTTCCGTTTTGGTGGCTTGTGACAAGTCGGCTCGATAAAGAAGATCAGTGGCTGGTCTCAGCTCTCTGCTGCTGGAACAGTTCAGGGCTCTGACAGCTGGATCTTTTCCTCGCCCTTCCCTTCTTCCTGCAATCCCTTAGGGGATCACGTAGCTCACTGCCATTCCAAGCAGTGTTCCAACGTGAGAGGAGCACCCTGGAGCCAGAGTCACCTTAGACTGACAGTAAATTGTGCATCGGAAAAGGTTCACACTACTTGCTAGCCAGAGACCATTTGACAGGTAGAAATATTTACTTCCAAGTCAAAAGGTTAGGTAAAAATCATAGCTTTATGATCACATTACATGATATTTCTTATAATTATCAAATAGCTAGCAGATGGTACAGTGTACATTTTATGTGTATACCAAGACCGTAATTTTCCCCATTTTTATTTTTCCTTTAGTAACTGGTAATGAATAGTGTGTGATATAAAACAGTAATCTACAGCTCTGTGAGGGTCATCATGTAAAAAATATTTTTCTTCTTTTTATCCTTGGGAAGTTATTCTTATATAAGGGTTATTTAGGATAAGTTTTGAGCTCCAACATGAGAGACTGGGAAAGACCTCTCTTTACTGATTAGAAAAATTATTTCATTGGATTTTATCCACCAGAACTATCAGAACGATAGTGCTTCAGAGTGGGTTAGCCTCTCTGTATGCGTAGCTTTTAGCAGAGTTTTGTTTTACCCCTTCACTTAATCAAACATAATGAAGATTTATGGGTGTCAAGTTACTTAGAATTCTTGGTGAAAGGCACGATTGTTCTGTGTGTGCCTAAGTACCTTAGCTCAAATCCAGTTACACTGCTGCAGAAAAATGTTAACATTTTAAAACAGTTCTTGATTTCATTTGCACTGATTTTATCAAAATAAGGTCGGAGGGGGAGGACACTGTGCCTTTGTTACATGTGGTAAACATGCAATTTTCTCTTTAAATTTTCCTTTTTTCTTTTTAAAGAAAAAATTTTAATTTTTTCTTTTCCCTGCTAAGTTAGCCACTTTAAGCTCAGAGAACCAGGTGAATAATATTAGAATATTTGATCTTTTAAAGGATTTGCCATGACATTTATTTTTTAAAGACCAGAAACTTTATTGAAATTGAACTTTAGAAAAGTGCCCTTAACATCGTGTTTCTGTCCCAAAATGAAGAGATAACCCAGGAATTGATATAAGGTGGCCACGACCCAAAATCTGGTGGTGGGCCACATGGGAGAACATTTTAGAGTAAAAATACCAGAGCTAAAATCATAATGATGCTGGCAGCCTAACACTGGAAGCTATGTGAGTTACTATCTTTCAAATGTAGTCTTGTATAATTAGCTAATACTGGTCCAGCCACCATCCTATACATACTCCATACTGTTCAGAGGTCATAATATCCTCTATAAATTTAAAATTCCAGAATTTGCTAATAGGTGAATGTTTAAATTAATTAGAGAAAGATATCAAGAAATATTTTTAGATCTAAAATTTTCAACCCTTTTTTTTTTTTTAATCCTGGCATTTGATGTCATATAGACTCAACCTACAAGTAAGACATTTTGGGCATATCATCAGTCGTCAGCACATATTGTATGCAAATGTCATCCTCGCTTTGAAAATACCTTTTGCATGTTAAGCAAGATCCTATTTTGACAGTTCTTTATGCTTTTTGCAGAGAGTGCTCGTGGAGAGTTAAAAAAAAGCATCTTGAGTTTTTGCCTTGGCATATTCATTTTAATGTTCTCGTTGCTGTTCTATCACAGTTAACCCCTCAATCAAATCACCTGGAAGCCCTTGTTAAAGTTCAAGGCTTCCATCAACCCCCATCAGTGATTCCAAGCAGGAGGTTTACACATGTTAAAGCACCAGCATGTAAGTTGTTCTTCAGGATTGCCCCGGGGAGATTCCTACTGCATTTTTGCCAGTTGAATTATGATGTGAGATGGCATGAATATTGATCAAATTTCTAAACTGAATTTCCCAATTTTTAGACTGTGGTGTAAACTAACCCATAGGTTGTCATAACCAATTCGGTATGTTTTTAACAATAGTCACTGAAGCATGGAGGTCTTTAATACTCATCAAAATGTACAAAATTATCTGCACATAGGCTATCAACAAACCTCCCTTAACTCCTTGCTCCCCACATTTCAAACCAACAACAGAATTCGTAGCCAGTGAATTGGTTAGTGTATCTGTGTGTGTGTATGTGTATTTGTTTGTCTGTGGCTTTTGCTTTTTGCTTCTTGCTTTCTCTTTTTCCCGGTCATATATATCTGGAAGTATGAGGGGACTGGGGGGATATGCATTTATATACTTTGTGAACACAGATGCATCCTCCAAAAGATGAGTAAAGGAAATTAGTATTGTACATCGAGTGGTATTTCATCTTTGCAAAGTGGGTTTGTTTCCTCTAAAGAAAAAATAAATCACATGTCATGATGAGCTTTCATTTCAAGGGGCAAGTTACATATTTTACATTTATTAAGAATTTCTTTCTAAGGTTTTCCCATTGTTCTAACGTTTAGTTCTTTGCTTTTTTACTTAATACTTTTAAATTTACACTGAAGTGGGAGGAGCATCTTCCACAGTTCTGTGTCTGCTCTGGAGAAATTTCTTGAAATGAGAGCATTAATTTGGGTTTCTTTTGAGTCATGATTAAGGGGCCTGCTTCTGGTCTACACCACTGTGACCTCAACCCCACCCCTGGGAGAGCTTTTAGACTAAGCCATCCTTTGAAGAGGGTCCAGCATTCTTTCTTTTTTTTCTTTTTTGAACATCTTTACTGAGTATAATTGCTTTACAATGGTGTGTTACTTTCCGCTTTATAACAAAGTGAATCAGCTATAATACACATACATCCCCATATCTCCTCCCTCTTGCGTCTCCCTCCCACCCTCCCTATCCCACCCCTCTAGGTGGTCACAAAGCACCGAGCTGATCTCCCTGTGCTATGCGGCTGCTTCCCACTAGCTATCTATTTTACATTTGGTAGTGTATATATGTCCATGCCACTCTCTCACTTCGTCCCAGCTTACCCTTCCCCCTCCCCGTGTCCTCAAGTCCATTCTCTATGTCTGCGTCTTTATTCCTGTCCTGCCCCTAGGTTCTTCAGAACCATTTTTTTTCTTTAGATTCCATATATATGCATTAGCATACGGTATTTGTTTTTCTCTTTCTGACTTACTTCACTCTGTATGACAGTCTCCAGGTCCATCCACCTCACTACAAATAACTCAGTTTCGTTTCTTCTTATGGCTGAGTAATATTCCATTGTATATATGTGCCACATCTTCTTTATCCGTTCATCTGTCTATGAACACTTAGGTTGCTTCCCTGTCCTGGCTATTGTAAATAGAGCTGCAATGAACATTTTGGTACATGACTCTTTCTGAATTATGGTTTTCTCAGGGTATATGCCCAGTAGTGGGATTGCTGGGTCGTATGGTAGTTCTATTTTTAGTTTTTTAAGGAACCTCTATACTGGGCTCCATAGTGGCTGTATCAATTTACATTCCCACCAACGGTGCAAGAGGGTTCCCTTTTCTCCACACCCTCTCCAGCATTTATTGTTTGTAGATTTTCTGATGATGGCCATTCTGACTGGTGTGAGGTGATACCTCATTGTAGTTTTGATTTGCATTTCTCTGATGATTAGTGATGTTGAGCATCCTTTCATGTGTTTGTTGGCAATCTACATATGTTCTTTGGAGGAATGTCTATTTAGATCTTCTGCCCATTTTTGGATTGGGTTGTTTGTTTTTTTGATATTGAGCTGCATGAGCTGCTTGTATATTTTGGAAATTAATCCTTTGTCCGTTGATTCATTTGCAAATATTTTCTCCCATTCTGAGGGTTGTCTTTTCATCTTGTTTATGGTTTCCTTTGTCGTGCAAATGCTTTTAAGTTTCATTAGGTCCTATTTGTTTATTTTTGTTTTTATTTCCATTTCTCTAGGAGGTGGGTCAAAAAAGATCTTGCTGTGATTTATGTCATAGAGTGTTCTGCCTATGTTTTCCTCTAAGAGTTATATAGTGTTTTATAAAGTTTTATAGTTTTAGGTCTTTAATCCATTTTGAGTTTATTTTTGTGTATGGTGTTAGGGAGTGTTCTAATTTCATTCTTTTACATGTAGCTGTCCAGTTTTCCCAGCACCACTTACTGGAGAAGCTGTCTTTTCTCCATTGTATATTCTTGCCTCCTTTATCAAAATAAGGTGACCATATATGTGTGTGGGTTTATCTCTGGGCTTTCTATCCTGTTCCATTTAACTATATTTCTGTTTTTGTGCCAGCACCATACTGTCTTGATTACTGTCGCTTTATATTATAGTCTGAAGTCCAGGAGCCTGATTCCTCCAGCTCAGTTTTTCTTTCTCAAGATTGCTGTGGCTATTCGGGGTCTTTTGTATTTCCATACAAATTGTAAAAGTTTTTGTTCTAGTTCTGTGAAAAATGCCATTGGTAGTTAGATTGGGATTCCACTGAATCTGTAGATTGCTTTGGGTAGTATAGTAATTTTTGCAATGTTGATTCTTCCAATCCAAGGACATGGTATATCTCTCCATCTGTTTGTATCATCTTTAATTTCTTTCATCAGTGTCTTATAGTTTTCTGCATACAGGTCTTTTGTCTCCTTGGGTAGGTTTATTCCTTGGTATTTTATTCTTTTTGTTGCAATGGTAAATGGGAGTGTTTCCTTAATTTCTCTTTCAGATTTTTCGACATTAGTGTATAGGAATGCAAGAGATTTCTGTGCATTAATTTCGTATCCTGCTACTTTACCAAATTCATTGATTAGCTGTAGTAGCTTTCTGGTAGCATCTTTAGGATTCTCTATGTATAGTATCATGTCATGTGCAATCAGTGACAGCTTTACTTATTCTTTTCCAATTTGGATTCCTTTTATTTCTTTTTCTTCTCTGATGGCTGTGGCTAAAACTTCCAAAACTATGTTGAATAATAGTGTTGAGAGTGGGCAACCTTGTCTTCCTCCTGATCTTAGAGAAAAAGGTTTCAGTTTTTCACCATTGAGAACAATGTTGGCTGTGGGTTTGTCATATATGGCCTTTATTATGTTGAGGTAAGTTCCCTCTATGCCTGCTTTCTGGAGGGTTTTTATCATAAATCGGTATTGAATTTTGTCAAAACCTTTTTCTGCATCTATTGAGATGATCATATGATTTTTCTCCTTCAGTTTGTTAATATGGTTTATCACGTTGATTGATTTCCATATATTGAAGAATCCTTGCATTCCTGGGATAAACCCCTCTTGATCATGGTGTATGATCCTTTTAATGTGCTGTTGGATTCTGTTTGCTAGTATTTTGTTGAGGATTTTTGCGTCTGTGTTCGTCAGTGATATTGGTCTGTAGTTTTCTTTCTTTGTGACATCTTTGTCTGGTTTTGGTATCAGGGTGATGGTGGCCTCATAGAATGAGTTTGGGAGTGTTCCTCCTTCTGCTATATTTTGGAAGAGTATGAGAAGGATTGGTGTTAGCTCTTCTCTAAATGTTTGATAGAATTCACCTGTGAAGCTATCTGGTCCTGGGCTTTTGTTTGTTGGAAGATTTTTAATCACAGTCTCAATTTCAGTGCTTGTGTTTGGTATGTTTATATTTTCTATTTCTTTCTGGTTCAGTCTCAGAAGGTTGTGCTTTTCTAAGAATTTGTCCATTTCTTCCAGGTTGTCCATTTTATTGGCATATAGTTGCCTGTAGTAATCTCTCGTGATCCTTTGTATTTCTGCAGTGTCAGTTGTTACTTCTCCTTTTTCATTTCTAATCCTATTGATTTGAGTCTTCTCCCTTTTTTTCTTGATGAGTCTGGCTAATGGTTTATCAATTTTGTTTACCTTCTCAAAGAATCAGCTTTTAGATTTATTGATCTTTGGTATCATTTCCTTTATTTCTTTTTCATTTATTTCTGCTCTGATCTTTATGATTTCTTTCCTTCTGCTAACTTTGTGGGTTTTTTGTTCTTCTTTCTCTAATTGCTTTAGTTGTAAAGTTAGGTTGTTTATTTGACATGTTTCCTGTTTCTTGAGGTAGGATTGTATTGCTATAAACTTCCGTCTTAGAACTGCTTGTGCCGCATCCCATAGGTTTTGGGTCGTCGTGTTTTCATTGTCATTTGTTTCTAGGTATTTTTTGATTTCCTCTTTGATTTATTCAGTGATCTCTTGGTTATTTAGTAGTGTATTGTTTAGCCTCTATGCATTTGTATTTTTTACATGTTTTTTCCTGAAATCGATATCTAGTCTCATAGCGTTGTGGTCGGAAAAGATACTCGATACGATTTCAATTTTCTTAAATTTACCAAGGGTTGATTTGTGACCCAAGATATCATCTCTCGTGGAGAATGTTCCATGAGCACTTGAGAAGAAAGTGTATTCTGTTGTTTTTGGATGGAATGTCCTATAAATATCAATTAAGTCCATCTTGTTTAATGTCTCATTTAAAGCTTGTGTTTCCTTATTTATTTTCATTTTGGATAATCTGTCCATTGGTGAAAGTGGGGTGTTAAAGTCGCCTACTATGGTTGTGTTACTGTTGATTTCCCCTTTTATGGCTGTTAGCATTTGCCTTATATATTGAGGTGCTCCTATGTTGGGTGCATAAATATTTACAATTGTTATATCTTCTTCTTGGATTGATCCCTTGGTCATTATGTAGTGTCCTTCTTTGTCTCTTGTAATTGTCTTTATTTTAAAGTCTATTTTGTTTGATATGAGAACTGCTACTCCAGCTTTCTTTTGATTTCTATTTGCATGGAATATCTTTTTCCATGCCCTCACTTTCAGTCTGTATGTGTCCCTAGGTCTGAATTGGGTCTCCTGTAGACAGCGTATATATGGGCCTTGTTTTTGTATCCATTCAGCCAGTCTGTGTCTTTTGTTTGCAGCATTTAATCCATTTACATTTAAGGTAGTTATCTTTATGTATGTTCCTATTACCATTTTCTTAATTGTTTTGGGTTTATTATTGCAGGTCTTTTCCTTCTCTTGTGTTTCCTTCCTAGAGAAGTTCCTTTAGCATTTGTTGTAAAGTTAGTTTTGTGTTGCTGAATTCTGTTAGCTTTTGCTTGTCTCTAAAGGTTTTAATTTCTCCGTCTAATCTGAATGAGATCCTTGCTGGGTAGAGTAATCTTGGTTGTAGATTTTTCCCTTTCATCACTATAAATATGTCCTGCCACACCCTTCTGGCTTGGAGAGCTTCTGCTGAAAGATCAGCTGTTAACCCTATGGGGATTCCCTTGTATGTTATTTGTTTTTTTTCCCTTGCTGCTTTTAATATTTTTTCTTTGTATTTAATTTTTGATAGTTTGATTAATATGTGTCTTGCATGTTTCTCCTTGGATTTATCCTGTATGGGAATCTCTGCGCTTTCTGGGCTTGATTGACTATTTCCTTTCCCATATTAGGGAAGTTTTCAACTATAATTTCTTCAAATACTTTCTCAGTCCCTTTCTTTTTCTCTTCTATTCTGGGACCCTTATTCGAATGTTGGTGCGTTTAATGTTGTCCCAGAGGTCTCTGAGACTGTCCTCAGTTCTTTTCATTCTTTTTTCTGTATTCTGCTCTGTGGTAGTTATTTCCACTATTTTATCTTCCAGGTCACTTATCCGTTCTTCTGTCTCAGTTAGTCTGCTATTGATTCCTTCTAGAGAATTTTTAATTTCATTTATTGTGTTGTTCATCATGTTTTCTTTGCTCTTTAGTGCTTCTAGGTCCTTGTTAAACGTTTCTTGTATTTTCTCCATTCTATTTCCAAGATTTTGGATCATCTTTACTGTCGTTAGTCTGAATTCTTTTTCAGGTAGACTGCCTATTTCCTCTTCATTTGTTTGTTCTGGTGGGTTTTTACCTTGCCCCTTCATCTGCTGTGTGTTTCTCTGTCTTCTCATTTTGCTTAACTTACTGTGTTTGGGGTCTCCTTTACGCAGGCTGCAGGTTCGTAGCTCCTTTTGTTTTTGGTGTCTGCCCCCAGTGGGTAAGGTTGGTTCAGTGGGTTGTGTAGGCTTCCTGGTGGGGGGAACTGGTGCCTGTGTTCTGGTGTATGAGGCTGGATCTTGTCTTTCTGGAGGGCAGGAATGCGTCCAGTGGTGTGTTTTTGAGGGTCTGTGAGTTTATTTTGATTTTAGGCAGCCTCTCTGCTAATGGGTGCGGTTATGTTCCTGTCTTGCTAGTTGTTTGGCATGGGGTGTGCAGCACTGGAGCTTGCTGGTCGTTGAGTGGAGCTGGGTCTTAGTGTTGAGACGGAGATCTCTGGGAGAGCTTTCGCCGTTTGATATTACGTGGAGCCGGGAGGTCTCTGGTGTAACAATGTCCTGAACTCAGCTCCTCCACCTCAGAGGCTCAGGTGTGACAGCTGGCAGGAGCACCAAGACCCTGTCAGCCACACGGCTCAGAAGAAACGGGAGAAAGAAAGAAAGAAAATGTAAATAAAATAAAATAAAGTTTTTAAAATTAAAAAAAGTATTAAAAAGAAAAAAATTAAAAGTAAAAAAAAAGAAAAAAAAAAGAAGGAATGAAAGAAGAGAGCAACCAAACCAAAAAACAAATCCACCAATGATAACAAGGGCTGAAAACTATACAAAAAACAAAAAAAACAAATAAGAAAAAGGACAGACAGAACCCTAGCGCAAATGGTAAAAGAGAAGCTATACAGACAAAATCACACAAAGAAGCATACACATACACACTCACAAAAAGAGAAAAAGCAAAAAAAAATATATGTATATATAAAAGAAAAAAAAGAGGCAGAGAGCAACCAAATCAATAAACAAATCTACCAGTGATAATAAACTCTAAATACTAAACTAAGATAAACATAAAACCGGAAACAAATTAGATTCAGAAAGCAAATCCCAAGTCTACAGTTGCTCCCAAAGTCCACCCCCTCAATTTGGGATGATTCATTGTCTATTCAGGTATTCCACAGATGCAGGTACATCAAGTTGTTTGTGGAGATTTAATCCGCTGCTCCTGAGGCTGCTGGGAGAGATTTCCCTTTCTCTGCTTTGTTCGCACAGCTCCCGGGGTTCAGCTTTGGATGTGGCCCCACCTCTGCGTGTTGGTCGTCTGAGGGCATCTGTTCTTCGCTCACACGGACGGGGTTAAAGGAGCAGCTGATTCGGGGGCTCTGGCTCACTCAGGCCGGGCAGAGGGAGGGGTACAGATGCGAGGCGAGCCTGCGGCGATAGAGGCTGGCGTGACGTTGCACCAGCCTGCAGCGTGCCGTGCGTTCTCCTGGGGAAGGTGTCCCTGGATCACGGGAGCCTGGCAGTGGCGGGCTGCACAGGCTCCCGGGAAGGGAGGTGTGGAGAGTGACCTGTGCTCGCACAGAGGCTTCTTGGTGGTGGCAGCAGCAGCCTTAGCGTCCCATGCCCGTCTCTGGGGTCCACGCTGATGGCCGCGGCTGGCGCCCGTCTCTGGAGCTCGTTTAGGCGGTGCTCTGAATCCCCTCTCCTCGCGCACCAGGAAACAAAGAGGCAAGAAAAAGTCTCCTGCCTCTTCGGCAGCTCCAGACCTTTTCCCGGACTCCCTCCCAGCTAGCTGTGGCGCACTAGCCCCTTCAGGCTGTGTTCACACCGCCAACCCCAGTCCTCTCCCTGCGATCCGACCTCCGAAGCCCGAGCCTCAGCTCCCAGCCCCCGCCCGCCCCGGCGGGTGAGCAGACAAGCCTCTCGGGCTGGTGAGTGCTGGTCGGCACCGATCCTCTGTGCGGAAATCTCTCCGCTTTGCCCTCCGCACCCCTGTGGCTGCGCTCTCCTCCGTGGCTCCGAAGTTCCCCTCCTCCGCCACCTGCAGTCTCCGCCCGCGAAGGGGCTTCCTAGTGTGTGGACACCTTTCCTCCTTCATGGCTCCCTCCCACTGGTTCAGGTCCCGTCCCTATTCTTTTGTCTCTGTTTTTCCTTTTTCCTTTTGCCCTATGCAGGTACGTGAGGAATTTCTTGCCTTTTGGGAGGTCTGAGGTCTTCTGCCAGCGTTCAGTAGGTGTTCTGTAGGAGCTGTTCCACATGTAGATGTATTTCTGATGTATTTGTGGGGAGGAAGGTGATCTCCACGACTTACTCTTCCGCCATCTTGAAGGTCTCCTCCAACATTGTTTATCTTCTGGACCTTACCCCACTGGTTGATCCAAAACAGCTTGGTCTCCAGAAATGGGAAAGGAATCTGGACTCCCTGAGTGGTGTTTCCGTGCATTCAGCACCTTGCCAGTCAATAGGAAAGAGAAAAAGAGAAAGAGAGAAGAATGGGAAAAAATGCTTTTGAGCAGATTGTAGGGGAAAATGAGATGGAAAGGTTGTAATGCCTTCCTTGTTTTGGTAAAAATAAGTTAGTCGCTGTTAATATCCCTTTTCCTGCCAATATATGGTTCTTCTCTTATCTTGTCAGCCACATTGTCTCTCATCTTTTCTCCTCTAAGTTGATTTGAGAAAGCGAAAAATAGCACAAGAAATAAAATGCATACAAAACAATCAGCACTAGATTATATTCTAAATAGCAAAAATATGTTATAGATTTTTAAATTATATAGTACTTTTAATGATACTTCTCTGCTAGGCCTATGCTGGCATAGAAAAGAACAGCTAAATCAGTTTAATAATAATAATGATAATAATAATAATAATGTATATGTTTTAATACACGCTTACACCCTACAGTTTACAACATGCTTTAACACACCTGACAGGACCACATTTGTTCCTAAAACCAAAAAGCCCTTTTAAGAAGTCAACAAGTATTATCTCCTTTATATAAATGAGCAAACTGAGGCTCAGAGAGGTTAAGCACCATGAATAAATCTTCATAGTTTCCTAGTTTGCACCAGGTGTTTCTGTAATATTGAGTGTTTGTGTTTGGGTATGTGTATGTGAATGTAATCATAGAACCCTGCCACAAATGGAGATAGATTGGTGAAAGAAAGAAATTGAATAGCTGGTAAATTATTAGTACTTCTCTAGACCACTCAGCAGCTACGGGATTGCCCTCTGTGTTAATATAAGCAATAGAATGTCCAACAGATCGTTTCAATCCAATTAAAGTGATCTGTTACGACTGTGTTTGACTGCAAGCAATGGAAGAAAGATGGTGGAAACGTCCTTCCAAGATTATCCTCTTTTCGAATCCAAAACTTGAGAGAATTTTTTCTGAAAACTGATGATAGTGTGACTTCTTTTATGTACTCCACAATATAGATTATCAACTGATAAATCAAGCCGCTTTCTGATTTTAATTTTTTCAGTTAAGTACATTTTTTAATGTTTTAATTGAAAGGTGAGGCAACCACTTCTCACAGTTTTTATTTCTGATAGGCATGCGAGATCCTTTCAGTAGTGGCTCTGTTCTTTTTCTTGCTGAATATTCTCCTGAATAAGAACAAAAGCAGCAAAATTAGACAACGTATGGAAGAGGAACTCCTGGCTTGCTAGTTTTACCAGGGAGAGTAGCCAGACCCTATATTTCTGGCTGGAATTCTCAAATGGGAGAAAAGTTTTTCCTGACATGAATTGAGTAACAGTTGTTTATGTACCTGGTAGCCTAGAAGACTCTGTCAAAGGTAGTTTTCCTGGTGAAATAATCATCTGCTTTCAAAGGTGAAAATTATGGATATCAATATTTACATTTTACTCTTCAATTTTAAATTTATTTTTATTGAATATATTTAAATTTTTATATTATAAAGTTGGACATAGAAACACACCAGTTCCTGGTCCCACGTGAGACAAGGGGAGATGTTAGAAGCTATGTACACAGCTCTTAATAACCCACATCCTGCTGGGCTTGTTTGAGGTTCAGGGCTTCTGAAATTTTCTTTAAAGGAAAGCATATTAAGGGGAAGGGGGATATCCCAGTACTCTGGGATAATAAGTGGAGTAGCAAAAAGGGACCTTCTGACTTTGAGAAAATCACTTTACTTTCAGCAGTGTATTTAGGTTTTCTTTTGAATAAAATGAGGATGGACTTGATGTTGTTTAAGACCCATGGCAGCTCTAAAATCTGTAACTCAAAGGTTGCCCAGTCGAAATTGGACGACTAAGTCTTTAAGAATAGATATTTCCCTTCACATCCCGTCCTATTGATTTCTCTCCTGGTGACTCTGCAACGACATGCCAGGTCCTAGCGGTTCCAAGATGAGCGTGAGAAATGAAGTCAGCCTTGTCACTGCTAATTGGTGTCTTCCACAGGTAAATTATCTAGTTATCAGGTGTCTCTTCACTTTGTGACAACGCGGCGTCAAGAAAATTCGTTAACGAACGCATAGAGAATGTATTCTTATACTAGCAGATAGATATATATATATATTTTTAGGATGAACTCTCAAACTTTAGAGGTGTAGGAGCAGATTTCAGACATTCCTCTTTCACTCCTAGCATTATGGTAGGATTTCTATCTTTGTCTTATTCTGAGAGGTGAGATGCCTTTGTCGACTTGAGCATGAAGGCATCCATATCTCCTCCTTTGTAGTTTGGAAGCTTCCAGTTTTGTTGTAGAGACACGCCACAGTGGTGCAGGTTCCACTGGTCACTGGTGAACTACACTGATGTGGGCTGGGGGATGACCCTCGGTGCCCTGAGCTGCGGCTAGCTTGAGACTTGCAACTCTGTGGATCAGGCTGTGTAAATAAGTTTTTAATGATGTTGACGATGACTTCAACACCCACGTCTGTTTGCTTTCTCTTGTTGCCTTGCCCTTCAGAGCATACGCTGTGGAGAGCAGCTTGATGGAATTTCATTGAGACTTCCTTGACATTACGCCAGCAGCATTTTTATTTCAGCTTTAACCTACTTAGTCTTTTTTTTTTTTTTCTTTCTTTTCAGTAAACAAATCTAGTGCCTTATGTTGAGGCGAGGATTTAGGAGGAGTTTCAGGAAAATCATTCTTCACATTTTAGAGGTTGTTTGTAATAACTTTGCTTACGCTATAAAAATGTTAATAGCTTTTGAAGAATAAAAACCCCGTAATAATTGCCCGTCTATAAGCAGAGTCTTATGGTTTCAGCTGCCATCTATGTTCCCGAGTGGTGAAAGAGTAACATAATACCTTCTGTTTATGCATGGTTTATGAACTGAATTGTGCAAGGGGCTTTGTATTTATAAAAATTCATCTCACTTTGTATGCATCTTAACCATTTAATATTTGATTTGCCAAGAGGGCAACATTTTGTTTTTAAAATGCAGCGATATGACCTTAGACTATGTGGATACCGTTAAGCACGTCTTCAAAGAGTTTTAAAAGATGACTTTGTAAGAAGATCAGATCCTAACTATAGGTCCTCAGACACTTGAGGAATTCGTATAGCTTAATTTCCATTTCTCTTGCTGATACATAAGTCATAATAAGAGTAACAAAGAATTTCCTTAATGAATTGCTTGACCGTAGTGCATATAACACTGAAGAATGTTTCCAGTCTTAAAATTTGAAAGGATGGTGTTTAAGGCACTGTAGTTAGTTATCTCAACAGGTGGTAGCTGGTAATTGATAATTATATTTAAAGTATGTGCATTCATTGTGGTTACTAGTAATATAGCATTTTTATCCACAGATCTCAAAGCATGTGTGAATAAATATGCATTATTTCCCTATTTTAAATAGCCAGAGACTCACTGAACGTTAATTGGATGTAAGCAGACAGAGAAACTTTATGTCCCCTGCCTGCTTGGAGCTACTAAAAAAAAAATTCTTCCCAGAAACTGGGATAAAGAACACAGTGTACCTGATCTCCAAATAACTAGTATTCAGGGGCATGGCTCCAGCTCCAGGCATGGCCCCATGGAACGTGCCATGTCCCCCATGTACGTCCTCCGCCCAGCTCCTCATCCCTAGGCCAGCAAAGCATTGTGGCAAATCTTGGTCAGAAGAGACCTCAGTAATCATTTTTCTGTGCCCTGGGAGACTCCCTCTAGCCATGCAGCAGGTGAACCAAAGACGGGGAGGCGACAACATTTCTTCCATCCTTCATAGGACTTCCTTCTGAACCCTAAGTAACCTCTTGATTAAGAAAATATTGATTGGAATACCCACTGTGCAGCAAGCTCTTTTCTTTGCAATAGAGCAGTGACCCAAACAGACAGTCCCTGCCGTGAGGGAGCCGGCATTCCAGGAAAGAAAGCTGATCCCTGCAGAGCTTCCTTCTCCTTATAGCTTTCACCCTTCTCGCCGAGCCCCTTCTCCGCCTTTGAGGGTGTCCCGCCCTCTTTAACGAAGGCTTTTCTTTTGCATCCTGTTTTCTGCTTAGCCTTATCAGAGAGGGAAATATTTTTGAGCTTTATTTTCTGTCGTTTGTATTATTGTAATTTTTTAAATGTGTTATGCAAACAACAGCGAGATGAAACATGATTTCTCAGACTATACAGCCCTGCTTCTGCCTCCTGCAATCCCATAATTGTGGCAAATTAGAGGCAACTTTCCCAGCCAAGGAGAGGGTGCCGTCCTGCCTTATGATCACCCTGACCAACGAGTGTCTTTCCTGGACCAGACCTGGGGTCTCATTGTCAATGGCTCCCATCCGCCAGGCCCAAAACTGTTCTGTGCTGGAGGAGGGAAGAAACAAGAGGGTTGGCTACCAGGAACTCCTTGTGTCACAGGGTCGAAGGACCCCTGAATCACTTCCTGTTTTCTCCTTATACTTCTTTCTTCCCAGATCGCAGAAATGTTCTTCTGATTTCAACTCCCCAACCTCCATCCTCTTTCATTGCTCTCAGTATTGTTTCACTTGCTGAATGTGCGCGTCTCCCTTGCCCGAGGAGAGGGCTGGACCTGTTCTGATCAAGTCCTTACCGACCCACAGGGTGCTGACCTGGGAAGCTGGAGTGGATTCTCCTCAGGGAGAAAGAATAGAACGCGAGGGGGAAGTTAGCTCGGGGCCCACAAGCTCTTCCCGCATTCGTAATTCTGCCTGTGATTAAGTACGATCAGCCCAACCCTGTGATCTGCTTTCACTTGAGTACATTCGACTCTGGACCTCTGTGTCCAGTGGCCCAGGTTTATGTTTCACGGGCAGCTGCTCACAGCCTGAAACAGTGGAGAGAGCTCCGGCGACCAGTGCAAGGAGGCTCTGGCCGAAGGGTTGTGCCCAGGGCAGGAACGCTCCTGGCTCTTGCTCCGTGAGGACCTCTCAGCTGTCACAGGAGTGGCTCTTCTCCTACAACAGCAGTAAGGTTGCCAACAGCGTCGTGCGCTTTGTACCCGGGCTGGACTCCTGGGACAGCTGGTCTGCCTGTACGTCACCCACATGCCGAGCCCGGGATGCCCTGGGGCTCGGGGCACCAGCAGACTCCCAGAGAATTACTGAGTGATACGCAGCCTTCCACCACGATTTCTAAAGATCTGGCTGTGAGATGAATCTGCAGGAGAAAAAATAGTAGCTGGAAAGCACCTTAGAGATTAAATTGGCCAGAGTCCTGCCTGGCTAATTTGCATATTTTTTGCATGTGTCTGTGATATGCATTTAAAATCACTTTCCTAAACTTTTCACTAACTCTTCAGGAGAATTCAGGATTCTCATTTTCCACAGTACACGGGCATCTCTGGAGTTGTGTTGTTGTTATTGTTGGTCTGAGGTCTTCGCGGAAATTAACTGTTGGTAATTTACATACAAACGTCCATTCCAATGACTGGCTTCCTGACTCTCCTGCCCTACTTGGTTGAAAGAGCTTAGAATTCTGCTTCTACTCAGAACCCTAGCTCTGGCTTCTCACCTGGCCCCAGTGTTGGTCCTGGAGAGAGACCCTCCTTCACTGCAGGCTGAGAAAGTCAAGGAGGAAAGGGAAGAAAAAAAGTACCCCAGCACCTTCCTCCGCCATTATCAGACCCAAGAGGAACGTTAGCAAATGGTCTGTTGCGTACCTATTCTGTTCATCTAGTAAATTCTTGTTGGTCAGTCGTTAAGGACAGGTGTAGACAGTATAGTCTCAGAAATATGCAGAAGAGGGGGGGTCTCCAGAGGGAGGAGTACCTCCGTTCCCCACAATCACAGCTCCACCAAATCACCCACTTAGGGCATCAGCACCCTGAAACCGCTCCAGGGACCTGAGGCTGAGGCATCCCTACTTTTACTGCTTGGCCCAAACAGGATCGGAGGACCCCAGGCAGGAGGGAGGGAAACTCCCGGGTGCCTCCGGCGGTTTGTCAGCAGGAGAAGAGGTGAGCACCGGCGGTGGGACCTCACACGTGCGCTGCCACAGTGGCGTGGTTCTGCCCTGGCCGGTCCCGGGCCCGCCAGTCGCACTGCATGGCACGTGCGTCGCGGCTTCGTTCCGCTCGGGCAAGTGACCGCCACGTATGTGACAGTTTCGGTGGGAGATGGGCATTGCAGAGTCCCACACGACTGCCTCAGAAGCAAACTCCTGAAGTACAGCCTGTTCGTTAAGCTGCGGATCGCCTGTATTTAATACTTTTTTGGCAGTACGATAACACTAGTGAAATTTTATGCTTCTTATGGAAGAGGACATTCTGGAAACTGTTTAAAATTCACGAAACGTTGGATTCTCTCTCTAGCGTATATTTCCTTTATTCTTTGGCTCTGTTTTTGACACATGGTCAGGTCACCGTCACAGTTGTTTCTCCCAACAGGTATTCCAGATCTGGCATCTTCCCAACTTCCCAAGATGAGTTTAGGTAGATTCTTTGGCCAAAGGACAATATTCTAGGGGACAGGAGACTCCCAGTTTTTTTTTTTTTTTTCCATGGAGCAAACAAAGAATCGCTTTACGAGGCACCATCACCTTTCATTTCAGAAGAAGCTGCAGGTATCTGTCGTCTGGTCGAAATCTCGCACATTCTCTTGGACATAAGCACAGGCTTTTGCTCCAAGTATCTGGGCTTGTTTCATCTTGGCGAAGGCACCTTTACACTTTGCAGCCCTTCCAGCTTTCCAGGCCTCTGATGTTGTCATCACCGTTTCCCTTTTCACATGGGGATCTGAGCCACGGGTGGTTGATTCATTTATTAGTCTGAGCCGTCGCAGGGGCGGTCCTGGTTTAGGGTTTCTGACAAAGGCAGAAAAGTCTGAGTTCACTGGGAAAGGCTACCTCTTTCTTCATAAGGCCTGCCGCTTCTTTCTGCACTAACAGCCCTGGGCTTCCCAAGGCGGTCTCTCTCCAGCCTCCGCCTTAGAGGTGAGAATCCAGGCTTACTGTCCACAAAGGTCCGTTTGCCCCCTCAGAGCGAGTGGCCCACCTGTAATGAGGGAACAGCCTGAGAGCACAGTTGCCTCCTGACCCTCGGCTCTGACCCCTGCCCCTTGCCTCCCTGCTAGCAGTTATTTTCCTGGGCAGTAAATTCAGCGAGAAGATTCACTCCTCCTTTCCACCACCAAGCCTGCTGCGTGCCACATGCCAAGCTAAACGCTGGAGTTAGAAATACAACTCGGGCGCAGTCTGTGTTCTCAAGTGTGAGTGAATCAGGCAGAGAGATGGTTGTAATAAAGTCTCTAAGAGTACGGACAGAGGTACTAACCAGAGGGTTGTGGGCACTGAGTAGGAGAAACTAGTTTGCAGGAAGATGGGAACAGGAAGACTTCCTGGAGAAGGTAAAAGTAGCCTGGGCTGAGTTTTAAAGGATGCATAGAAAACAGACATAGGAAGGACATTCCTCCAAACCCAAAGGTCATTATGAACAAAGCAGAGCAGCCACGAGGGCACTGGGGTGGAGAGCAGTGAGAAACACTTCCCCTGTTGAGACACAAAACCTCTCCTTGCTGACCCCAGCCCCCAATCTCATGACCTCCCTGGAGGCCAGTGGCCCTCACTTTGTGCATATCCTTGGGGGCAGGTACCAACTCGTTGACAGACAAGCACCTGTGCTTATTATAGCTCTAAAATGCCTCTGGGATATAGTAATGATTCTGGATTGCAAGCATATGGGCATTTACAGGGAAAAAAATATTAATAGGTTAAAAATGTTCTGTGTGTCCGTGATCTCAAATATCTCAACATGTGTGTGGATACGCCCGGTCTTTATAAAGATCTTGCAGTCGGAATCTACCTTCCTCGTGGCGGTTCTCGTGGGATACTGTTACGTGCTAGTCACCAGCGTTCATGAAGACAGGTTGTCTGGTGACTCAGGCACAGATTCCGATGCCAAGCTTTCTGCAGTTTCTAAAGAGTGAAAGAACTGGCCTCAGCGTGCTCCAGGGTTTGGGGTAAGAGTAACCGAGGGCAAACATACAGAACGCTTCTCCCAGGGAGGGGTACAAGCTCTGGCCCTGGAAGAGAGGAGAAAGAAGGCTTATCCGTGCTTCATCCAGATGGCTTTTTTATCCAGGTCCTATTATGAGCTAAGAAACAGAGGAGGACAAGATCACTGCGGTCCCCGTCCTCATTAAACTTACAGTTTTGTGGGGAAATCAGATATTGAATAAGTCAATGCAAATGGCAAGAATATTTCAGAAGGGAAGGTATAGAATAAAGCAGAAAACGGTAACACCGGAAGTTAACCTGGTTTGGGGTTTCAAGGAGGACCTCGGTGACTGGTACAGGGACAAAGGTGATGGAGGAAGAGGGAAATGGGTTGTGAGAAAGATGCTCTAGGCAGAGGGAGACAGGACCCCACCACCATGCAGGGGGACAGTTGGCATGGGCTGCACGTGGGCTACGTCACGGACTGAAGCTTCAAGAATAATGGTTGAGTGCCTATTATGTGCAAGCACTGCCCTAGTAACCAAGGATAGAGCAGTGAATGCAGCAGTCTAAAAAACAATCTCTATCCTCCTGGAACTTACTTTTTAGGGGAACTTTGTCCCGAAGGCAAAGAGAAGCATCGATGGTTTGATACAGGCAAGTGACACGATCAAATACGCATTTACCTCGGGTCATTGTATTAATAAGTCTTAGGGCAGGATCATTTGTGAGTAGAGTGATGAAGAAACAATAGCAGAATCCCTTTTAACCCAATACTTTAGCCAACCTATAAGCTTCAACATGTTATCAACTGTTTTCTCTGAGAACAAAAATTTACTGAGATTTTGTAGCTGTTGTTTTAAAGATGCCAAACAAGTGATGTATCATGATCTAAACCTTCAAGCTTTACACTGCGTAAGTTGTCATATTTCTGAAATTAACACTTCTGGAATAACATGTTTAAGGGGTGCTCCTGAGGGACAGTTGCCTGCAAATCTGCCTGCAGTTACTCTTATTTCTCCTGAATCAGGGCGGCTGATAAGAAATGACAAACTAGAATACGTGTGGTTAAACAGACCATCTGCCCATTCATAATACGGACATTAATTCTCATAAACAGTTACTTCAGCCTCGGGAAATGCCTGATTGGCCTTCATGATACGGTTATTCATAGGCAGTTGCTTCTCTTTCATGTGATTTTACAATGGACCTTACAAACATTTTTTTTTTTTCCCGGCGTAGATTTAAAATCATTTTACGTAAAATTTACATGTGAAATGTTTATGTGTTAAATCCTTTATCTGTGAAAGTGGTTTAACAAGGTCATTTTGGCAAGAAGTAAGAAGCCTTTTTGATGAAGTAAAACGTGGCGTCCAGAAGAGTTTGAAACGGTAACAGACAACCACTGGCGTCCAGGCCTGAAGCAGTATAATTTTAATAGTCAAAAATAATGCAGTAGCAGTGCCCAGTGACCTTGCTGAGAATTCCAAATGCAACATTAAGGCTCGCAGTTTCTTGGAGAACCCTTTAGCCAAAACTCATGCAGAATTCAGGATTTTTGGATTTTAGGAAAGTAATATGGTAGCCACGTACGACAATTAAACACTTTAACATTTCTTCCACAAAACTTATGAATATTCAAACTTAGTGAGTTAAATAAAGAGTATAAGGCAGCACAGGTTGTTTTGCCATCAAATGAGTTTCTTTTATTCTGTCTTTAGAGCTTTCCAGGGTTTAGAATAGTGATAAGAGACTGTGGACCTGTAGTCGAATCCCAAAGGGATTTTGGAAATTTTCCAAGACCAGCCTCTGGCATTCACATGAAGAAATGGCGAATATGTCTGGAAATACTAGTTAACCACAATGGGAATATATAGGTTTCTTTTGTTTTCCATACTGTAAGACTCTAGGTGACTTGGTTAATAATGTTCCCTTTAAATGAGTTGGGGAAATGAATTAATGAATGAGGGAATGAAAGAACACAAGTCTTGTAAGTCACAAGACCCCAAATTTCACATAGCAGCCATCTCTTCCTTCTTTCTTAGCTGCTTTACCCTCAAAATGGGAGTCTGGGGCCGGTTAACCCCCGATTCCCCCCAGCCATATAAGGATTCTATATCGGAATGACTTCCCAAAAGTTTTCCAACAACTGAGTCCCAGAGGAGAAATTTTAAGAACTGGAACAAGTCAAGCTCATTCTTCCCTCAAGGTCTTTGTCATTACTCTTCCCTCTGACTAGAACATTGTCTCCCCCAATTTCTCCTGGCGGGCTCCTGACCATCTTTTAGGTCTCAGCTCAAATGTACCCCCCAGGGCTCTCCCCCCAGGCCACCAGCCAGGGCCCCCTTCCCCTATTTCCTCGTCGATCTCTGGGATTCTTGTCTGTGTTCACTCCCTGTTGATCTGAGCTTCTCACGAGCGTGTGCTCCCCTGGTGCAGGGACTTTCTGTTCTTGGCTGAGCCCCTGAGGGCCTGGGACAGATAGCGGCAGACAATAGCTCTCCCTGTGTATTAAGTGAATCAATAAATGAATGAATATTTCCATGATTGGTGGCGCATAAGAGACCTGGCCTATGCATAAGGACTGAATCATCTTTTCATTTGTAACTTACAACTATTATAATTTTAGGCAATGGGGATGATAGTCTTAGGAAAATTATTTAAAGTGTTTTTTAAATGCAAACACACCTAATTTTTCTCCTTCTCTTCTTTATTCACTTACATACGCTAGTGACTCTCACTAATATCTGAGCCTTTTTATGCCAGAAACAAACAAGAGAAAAGAGGGACAGAGAGAAAGGGCTGAGATCATAATTTTTGAACAGCTCTTTCTTCTAGATAAACGCTCCCTCTGTGAAAAAAACAAAATCTTTCTGAGACTATTCTAAGATACGTGTCGTTTGAAAAAACCTTGATTATACTTTTGCGTAATATTACAACTGCTGCTCCTTTCAATGTTCAATTTGTTGAATCTTTCCATTATTAGTAAATTATATTTTGCTAGTTTCTAAAAATCGGCAAAGGCTTATTACAGTACTACAGTCTAACATTTAGTATGCTGGAAAATCTTTGATATTTGTATCATACAAATAAGTTGTTTCCTCAAGAGTTAAGTTTATCTGGGAGAAAAAAAACAATGATTGACTCTGGAGTTTTCTCCTAGAAAGAGACCTAGTTGAAAATTTAGAACCAAATAGAGACAGAGACAGGGGAGGAAAAAAATAGCATTGCTGACACTTCAAATGAAGTAACGAGGAAGGACAATAACATCTAATTTTTTGTTTGTTGCTTTTAGTAATATTATATCCCAAATAATCACCGAAAGGCTGTAATAGAAAAAATAATTCCACATATCTGATTACAAAGAAACCCCCCCACCCCAAATTGATGAATAACTATTTTCAAAGTGTAAAAATAGGGTAATTAATTTTAGATCGCTTGACACATTTGGGCTTTCTAAAATGAAACTTCTCGGAAAAATACATTCAGAAGAAATTTCACAAAACAACATTAATTAAAATGGTTGGGAAAAAAACAGTAGTGTAATAACGGTTGGAGAGGATGCAACTGAAGAAAACTAGGGTAGCGTTTCTTGCTTTGCTCATAACTTCATTGAGAGAAAGTTCGTGGAGGAAAAAAAAGGATCCTGGCCTTTGCCTTAAACTCATCATTTAATAAGACCCTGGTCGGCGCCAGCCAGCAAGAAATTGCAAAGTGAGAGTCGCTTCATGTACAGGCACCGACTCTAAGTTCAGGACTACACACGGGCCTCGTGTGCCGGGCCTGTCGTGTCGCAGACATCAACTGGGACCAACCGAGATGCCGGAAGTAACCGTGGATTAAAAGCTACGTTCGTAGCAGCGGAAGCACGCCCACCACATTCCTTAAATATCTGCTCGGACTCTCATCAGAACCTCTGTCTTATCTGGATTAATCCTTTTCTGGCTCGCTTTGATCCCCGTCCCGGTGGGACCCCTAAGACGCTGAATAAATTGTGAAACTGTGGTGTCAGGATTAGAGATAAAAGGGAAAACGGAGACCGTGTGTCATCAGCATACTGATCTCAGAGTGAAAATGCCTCCGCTTTTCTTCAAGTTATCTCATGTGAACTTTGAACAGATGGATGATTACCAGCATTTCCGACAGCCCTCCTTGGGGGGCCGGGCCCTGGGAGGGCAGGGAAGGGCAGGATGGAGCCAGGACTCTCCCTTTGTGGCATTCTTCCTGGGGCCAGTGTCATGGGTTTCCCTCTGTAGGAATAGAGCCTGGAGTAGAGGTGCAGTAAATACCATATTTAGTGCAGCTCAGTCACCTACTAGTTTGCCTATTTGTTGCATGAGTGCCACATTATATGGCTTTGAAACCAGACCTGTTTATATCCCCTCAGATTTGGCCTCTGAGCCCTGTAAATGCTATTGCATTTTTACTGCCTCTGTTACACTATTATTCTACGGGCCCTCATTCAGTGTTTCCTCCTTTGAAGCCCGCTTCGCATCATCATTTACCAACCTCAAGATCATCCCCTAGCATTCTTTGAGGCTTTGGGCATCTGGTTTGAAGATTTTCTTTCCATGCAGTTCCCTTAATCTGCCTCCGTCCTTGGTGATTTAATACGGAAGCAGAAGTCTCATCCCTGGCGGGCTGAAATCTTCACAACACTAGTGGTGGCTTCTCTCTGATTTACTACTGGTTTTTTGGTGCTCAGCTCATAAGAGACACTCAATAAATATTTGTTGACTCAGTTAAGTATCCAAACACTTTGATCTCTTCTAACAGCTTTCTTTCCCATTTCTGATAACGCTTCCTTCTAATTCGCTAAGAAATGAGAGGCCATCACACATTGACTCCGTCTGTTTCTTTCTTCTTTACCAAAAGGAAGTATCTTCACCTATTCTTCTGTTTAGTGATGCTTCATCTTCCTTTGCCCTGTGTGGGATTCCTTTTCCTTCCTCTGGATCCTTGCTTCGTCAATCCTTCTTCCACTCTCATACCTTCAGTAGCTTCCTTTTCCCTTTCTTTTCCTCGTCAAGTTATAAAATGCACAAATCTCAACCATCTTTTTCCTTTTATTGAAGTATAGTTGATTTACAATGTGTACCAATCTCTGCTGTACAGCAAAGTGACTCAGTTTGACACATACGTATATTCTGTTTTCAGGATTCTTCTCCACGATGGTTTATCCCAGGAGATGGATAGAGTTCCCTGTGCTCTACAGTAGGAGCTTGTGGTTTATCCATCCTAAATGTAATAGTTTGCCTCTACCAACCCCACATCAACCATCCTTTTAAAAACATGCCTTCAGCACTGCCTCCCCCTGAAACAATGATCTCGTTCCCTTTATAGCAGCATTCTAGAAAGAGTAGCATATACTTCGTTACTGGATTATCCCATTAAAATCACACCTCCTCCTCTGCCAAAATGACTCTCAAAGGTCAGCAGTGACTCCCTAATTTCTAAATCCAGTGGTCTCTTTTTAGTCCCAATCTAGTATTTTGTTTTCCATTGTTGACCCCTTGCCTTTTCCATCAGTTTGCCTTCTTAAACCTTTCTTGGTTCTCCTGCCTGACCACTCTCTCGGAATCCTACCCTGGATCTACCCACCCATCATCCAGGTGAGCGATGACGGTAGCTTGTATTGGGGTAGCAGTTATGGAAGATGGAGGAAAGGGGCTGGTTGAAGAACTATTTAGGTGATAAAATTGACAAGAGTTGATGACATATTAGAAGTGAAGAGTAAGAGAAGGAGGCAAGCAAGAGAACCCCGAGGTTTGGTACTTGCGTAACTGGACGGTGGTGTCGTTCACTGAGACAGGAAATACTCCGAGTAGATTCTGTGGAGGAAGATTGTCGTCCTTGGAGGAAGTAGATTGTGTCCCTGAATTCACCCTGACAGTTGCTGAGTTTGAGATTTCTTTGCGGTGTCCAGGAAGATATGTCAGGTAGGCCTTTAGCTAGGTCTGCAGTCAGGAGGAGCATTCTGAACGAAGGATAAACTAAATTGCTGAGTCATCTGTATACAGGTGGGCACTGAGGACACGGACGGCACAGTCCAGAGCAAGAGGAGAGGATGAAAAGAGGGGAGGACTGAGCCTTGAAAATTGGAGTACTTGGAGGGCAAGACAAGACTCAAAAGGAGACTGAGAAGAAGTAATCAAAGGCGTGTGAGGAAAACTTGGGATGTGTTGGAGCTTGGAAGCCAAGGGAAAAAAGGGTTCAAGATGGTTTAAAATGGAGGAGACATCAAAAGTATTGTTAACTAATTCCTAGTTTTACATTGTGTAAAAGTGTAAAGTTGATATTCACATCAGCAAAATCATTTAAAATGGATGCCCGTTGATGTCAAATATTGTTTTTCTTTTTATTACTGAGCTTCCAGAACTTAGATAAGGAAATCAGAGAAAGGCAGGCCACCCATGGCTGACCATCTTCTCCCTTTCAAGAAGGAAATCACGTGTCTTTTCTATTATAATACAGAACCAAGGGCAGTAGAGCATTATGGTGATCAAGACAATCAAAGCATAATTGTAACTGGTCTGCTTTGGGTTAACTGAACTTAAAACATCTCTTTTTTAATTTTATTATCTTGACCGACGGAATTGTTTGAAGCAGCTGTACACGTTGGAACAATTCACAGCTACTCATAATGAGGGTTTATAATGCCAGCCACTGTTCTTTACATTTAGACACACTTATTTACATGGCCTCCAGGTTAACTAATTTGTATCTGCTTTCCGTTCTGTGATTGTAAAATATGTAAGCGTTGGCCATTGGCCTGGCTCCCAGACTGACGGATGATGTGAAGAGGACCACAGGGTCTCCTGGAATCCTTGGCTCGCAAGCCCCTCGCTCCAGTGGTCCTGGAACCCCACTGCCCCTGTAAGTGGGTCTGAGTAACCGCCATGGTGCTTAATGCAAGTAGAGAAGACCAATTTCTGTGCAGCCTGACAACATATAAACTCTTTAGGAAAACTTTACTACTTCACAGTTTGCTGAGAGGTTGCAAATATCACTTTACTTCTCACATTAACGTACCTTCTTGCAAATCAAGTCATATTGAACTTTATTAACCGTGCTCGATGTCATTTGTATTCGAATTAAATTAACGAGCATCTTGCATTTCTTCACAAAATTAAATTGCCAGAATCTCTTTCTATTTTAATGTCAGCCTTCCATAATCAACAAATGCCTTTAATCCCCTTAGATGATATGATACTTTTGAGTGTTTGGGGAACCAGGCAAAGGCTTCAGAACCATTTTAAAAAATAAAATAAAACGAGCCATCAACTTTTACACTGTTGTTCATTCAATGAGTAGAGGTCAGTGGCTCTGGGGATATTGACAGTCTGTGACATGCTGAAATCATTCTCTTTTTACCCAGAAATGGATCATGGGATGAGTTTACTTAATCTGTGGACTTTGTTCCCCAAAACTGTTTCAAGGAACAGACACAATTGTTTCCAGCAGCAGAGTTCTCTTCAGAAACGAAGGCCCAGCACCTTCGCTCCGGCTCACGTGTTGTAGCACCCTTCAGCTGCACCCCGGAAGTGAAGAGCCAGTGGAAAGGAATTGATCTGATCTTCATTTCCCTGTCGATGTTGTTTATTTGTGTCACACATTGCTTTTCAGGTGGTCCCCAGAGTAAATCACACATTTTTATTGGGGGTGTAAATTTTGTTTTGATTTTCCAGGCTCTTCCGGCAGTACTTTTCTTTAAATTCTGTCACAACTTCTAACTGAAAGCAGGGCAATGGTCCGGTTTATTTCTCCGTTTAGCAAGTGTGGTCTTTTGAACCGTGACAATGCACATGTTATTTAGGCTCTTTAGATGAATGTGACAACTGTGGTCCCTGCTAGAGTCTGTCTGAAGCAGGTATCTGAGGATGTCGGTATGTGATGTGTTCACAGGACAGAAAACTTTGTCTGTTCTGGGGCCAGCCAGGCACAGGAGAAAGGAAGCAGGAGGCTGCTGTTGGGATGTCAACACTGAGTTGGCTTTAGGACTCTGAGCTGCTTTCTTAACATTTCCGTCATTAATCAGTAAAAACCAGTAGAATAATAACTGTCCTCATTGATTTTACAGATTTGTGAGGGTTCATAAATCCAAGAATTCGGGGAAAGCAATTTCTAATTTCTGTTCAGGACCAATATAACATTTTATGGAGGGAGCGCCTCTGAATACTTACTCTGTAGTTCGCAGTGACTCCTTTCCATGTGTGCCCTCCCTGGTTCTACAAAGAACAGCAAATATCACGAGAGCTAACTTGTCTCTCCTGTTGAACAAACAGAGGCAGTAAGAGCTATAGCAGAGGGCAGCACCTATGGGCACGTGTTTTTCATAAATGGCCTGAAATGAGGTCCCTAGAAGTTGTCGCATCGACACAATGCAGACGTCTTAGGTGTCAATGAATTATTTAACCCCAGGATCACCACCATCAGTGGTGGCCCCAAGGCATCAGAAGAGAAAGAATTAGGGAAGACGGAGGAAGAGGAGAAGGAAGAGGAGGGAGACGGGGAGGAAAAGGGGAAATGAAAGAGAGAGAAAAGCAGAACAGTGCTTATGGATCAGACTTACGTTAAAGCCTGTCTTAACTCCCTAGAATAACATTTCAGATATAGTTAATCTGTGTCAACATAAGTCGGCACAGTACACACCCAGCTTGTGAAAGAGTACATAAGGTGGAAATATATTTGTTTTCCAGGACATTTACGGTGTGGTTATCAAAGTCCTTGTTGACAGGAGGTAGGTAAAGAGAAGTGTGCTGGATGATTAGAATCCAGCTAGAATGGTGGGCTACATCAAACAATCCCAATCCTCCTTCTAAAATTCAACAGCACAGTCCTATCACGTAAGAATGTGTCTCATCCATATGTGAAAAAGACATGGTTCTGTTGACCTTAGACAGTTAGAATAACCAAATGTGGGCTGACTGCCAGAAAAGCTTGTGCGATCTTGACTGTATTCATAAAAAAATATGGCAACATGGATCCATATAGGATCCAGAGCAAGGACGTTCCCCCCTGCCCTTTCTTCTTTCCATTTGCCATGCAGTGTTCTAGGCTCTGGCAGTGTAAGAATGAACTTGCTTTCTAGGGGGAAACTGCCAATGAATAAGTAAGCAAGTAAGCAGTATAAGTTTAGATACTCGTGTTAAACTGAAAATAAAAGAGAGATTTAAGATGGTGACTGGAGGGGGAGAAGTCAATTTAGTTGGATCATGAGGGATGCCTCTCGGAGGGGTTGATTTGTACACTGCAGAGTGAAGGATGGGAAGGAACCAGACATTCGAGAAGCTATGGGAAGACACAGAGATGGACAAACGTAAAGAGTTTTTTTTAAAAATGGTGTTTTGAAGAGAGGAAAGCATCAGCTGGAATCTAGTGAACAAGGAGACCATGGTTAGATGGGATGTTGGAAAAAACAAAGACAATGGATTTCACTGTGTGCTGATCAGAGGTGAAGTAGTTCAGCAAGAATTGACCCATAAAGGTGAACACAAAAATGGTGAGAAGTTTGTTTTTAAAGCCATATGGAAATAGCAAAAGGAACTGCAGAGAATTATTTTTAAAATGAGGACTTTGGGGAGAAGAGCCTTGGAAGACGTCTTTGAGCATCTGAGAAGCGTTTTATTGAAAGGGCTGAATGGTGGGCACCCCACAGAGTAGCTCTCGGGCCCTGGGATGGGGGGCCTTCGTAGGGCAGAACTCACAGCGCTTAGAAGGACGGGCTTGAATTATTAGCCTTGTCCAGAAGCCTTGTCTACCTCGCAGAGCTATGTCTAGTCACAAAGTGTTGTCAGGCAAGACTAGACAGAAGATTTTTAAGACCGGTGACTATTATTCTACGTAAGTACGTCATCACTCTAACACGGTACCTGGCAGGTGATACTTAGCAACTATTTGTTAAAAGAATGAACAAGTAAAATACAGCAGAAATTGGTCCAAGGATTGATCTAGGTGACCTCTAAGAACATACCTAATTCTACAATTTTATAATTCTGTGGCATGAGTAAAATCACAATGATTTTCAATACTTAAAAAAAAAAAAATTTATTGGGGAAGAAAATTGTTAACTTTGGTGAAAAGCCTTTTAAAAATAACTTCTCAAACTGTAACAAATGCACTGTTGCCCTTTCAGCCCTCAAAGCCACCTAATGCAAACTCTCCTGTGATTCCTAAAGCATTAGTAATACCATTGCTGTTTGGTAATAACATAGAAAATATTATTTAACTTACAGGGGAGTTTTCTGGCCTTTACATATGGGGTTTTGAAAGTTGATCTAAAATGTATCATTTCTAATTGCCTTTAGACTTTCAAGCACATATGAAACAAATTTCATTATTTTCTTCATGATATTTCAGTTAATATTTGCTTTTAAATTTACTGTCACCTTTTTTTAAAGTTTAATTTCAATAGTCTTAGCCTTAATATCAAAGGAAAAAAACATTGAAAGTCTTAGATTAGTTTCAAAATTCAGAGTATAAAAATGTTGACATGTAACTCTATTATACATTGATCAAAGACATTATTACAGCATATTCTTTAATTTAAGGTGATTCTTCTGATGTGTAGCCCCAATCATTCTGATCTCTGCTGAAAAGTGATGACATGTGATATTTTTATTTAACATAGATGTAGTAAGTTGGATAATCTAAGTAGATAGTTAAATATACCCAGGACCTGAAATAAGCTTATGTATATGAAGCCTGGATTTATGAAAGTGACTGAGACTCAGCCAGTAAGAATATAATTTTAAAATATCATCTGCATCGAATGGATTACAAAGGAAATCATAGTGGTCATGGTAGGTGGAGTTTGAGGGCTTGGGATAGAACACAGCAGCTAAAGATCTCTGCTCTTACAGAGTTCCTTGTAACTACTAAAGGTCGCAAATGAGTTATTCTTTACAATCATAGGTACCTGTTAACACTTTATAGTTTACAAAGTACCTTCACAAACCATATTACCTTTAAGCTTCCCCCCAAAAACCCGTGGAAAAGTTATAAAATAATAATAATAGTAATACAGTAATATGATTAACACATATTGATGTTTACCATGTGTCAGGCACTCCTCTAAAAATCTGATGTGCATTAACCCCTTTGATGTTTACAACAACCTGTGAGATAGGTATTATTATCCCCATTTTGCAGATGAAGAAATTGAGACACAGAGAGATGAAGTCACTTGCCTATAACTACACAGCTAATCACCGGTAGATTCCGTGTCCTGATCCCCTACACCGCGGCTGTGGAATGGAAGAGATGAGGCCATGCACTGGCCCAGGTCACACAGCCACATGGAAATTGAATTTAGGTTTTCTGACTTCAAGGCCGTGCTTTTCTCAGCGCCCCACAGCTGCCTGGCCCCAAGCTGTAGTGCCGTTGTATTAATTAGTGAGCTTTTGCTGAGTTATGCTGTGATGACAAACACCACCACCATCTTGTGGCTTACAACCACAAAGTTTTATTTTTTCACTCACACTCCATGAGTTGCAGGGGTCGACTGGGCTCTACTCTGTGTTGTTTTCATGCCAGAAGGAGAAACCCTTATCTCAGACATGGCTGCTCTCATGGCAGTGAAGAAGAGTAATGGCGGACCATGCAATGGCTCCCAAAGCTTCTACTTGGACACAGACTGCACCACTTCTCACATCTTGGCCAAAGCAAGTCATACAACCAATGGGACAAGAAATGTCCACCTCCCCCTGTGAGGGCACCAAGGAGGGGCCCTGTAGGATGAGTCTGATAGAAAAGAGTTGCAAATATCTTGAGCAATTATTATCTATTTTTTATAAAGACGTTTAGTTAGCTTTTAAAACTAATTTATTTGCAAACTACTATGTGCCTGGCACTGTTCTAGTACTTTTTCAAGTGTAACATCTTTTATTTTACCCAACCCTCTTGGCTTTGTCATCCCCATTTTATAGATGAGGAAATGGAATAGAAAGAGAAACAGAAAAGTCGCCTAACTTGCCTAAGGCGACACAGTTCTTAGAGGATAGAGTCAGGTTTTAAACCCAGGTTTTCCTTTTCCAACCTCACACTTTCCACTTCAGTATGCTTCCTGTCTGTAGGGAAATTGCTAACGAATTTGGTTCAGGTTTGGACCATCGAAGTGACTATTTTGTAAATTTGAAAAACTCTTGTCTGGGAAGGATTACCAGCTAGTAAAGTAAAACCTAAACCATCTGTAACCTATACAACAATCAGTCATCCCAGCTGGGTTTTCCAGGTTACTGAAGCTTTCATCTTTTAAAATAAGGACTTTTATACTTCTGCTGACTAAAAAAAATACACATTTATAGCAATTTTTACATAGTCCACAGGGTATTAGATGTGGGATGATTAATTGGTAATGTTTTCTACATCAGCTGTCTCACTTAATGCCACCAGGAATTTTAATGGTGCAACATTTTCAGATGGGTGTAAACATCTGTTATGCAAACAAGGATTTGTTTACATCTGATTGCCTCAAAATATCTAAGGGTTCCTAAAACACAGAAACAGATTTGCTCAGGGTGTTGGGGACTTTTTCCATCAAATCAGAGTTTCTTCTTGATGTCCATGGCCGCAAAGATATTTTCATCTGAAGGATCCATGGCCTTAATTAAATGGCTGCATTTTGGGGTCTGGGTTTCCAGGTGACTCTTCTCCAGGGGAACCTGTTTGGGAACTAAAAAAGCCCTTCCACTTAGAAAGTCATCCTGGGAAGTTGTCTTTCACTGTTAAAATGGAAGGGTGTGGGGAGAAAATGAAATTACTGTTATGCTTTCCCATCCTAGGAGGGCCTTCCTTTCTCGTATAATTAGAGTCACCTTTTTACAACTCTGAATTTAAGGTATAAAATAAGGTGGTTGATAGTTTAGTAATCACTAGAATTCTGTTTTTCCCCAAAGGCATAAGTTTCATCTTCCTTAATGGCAGAAATCTGTTTATGTTCATGATGTATGCCAACATTGTTTATGTCTTGCACATAAAGATACTGTCTCAAACTCTGAGTTAAGATGTGTACTGAGCATAAAATTCTTGGTCACCGTGAATGAAATCTCTCAACTATAGTGACTTATTTTGTTCATTTCAGTCCATTAATTTGAATACCTGTGTTTGAATTAAAATATGTGATTGCTGATAATGTCACATGCCCAGATGAGTCCATTGCCCTTAATTATTTAAGTATAGACACAACTTTCCTTTATTATGCTCCTTGTAAGTTCAACAAATACGAAGTACAAAGCTTTTAAGACCCCTAAAATCTCTCCATCAGATCAGATGTATCCTGCCATGAAAGTAGAAATTGCTTTCGTGGAAATTTGGAAAGGAAAAAACAATTTAAATAACAACGTGATTTAGTGTGCAGTTGGCAAATCAGCATATTTAAGATACATGAATATTAAAATCAAGAATGCAGCAAACAGAACTACTGACTTTCTATTTATCAAGCAGCAGACTTTTAAATAAGATATTTTTCCACTAAAATTTTCTTCATAGACCTTCAAAGTTCCTTATATTGTTATTTTTCAAGATCACTGTTAGGTAGAGGCTTATACTACTCATAGAATTCACCTGCATATTTAAATTGGCATAATTATTATAAAAAGGCTCTGGGATAGCTTTTGGCTCAGTACTTTAGTTGAGACATTTTAGACATAAAATGACACCTGGCTAACAAAAGGAAGCAAAATGCCATTTATTCGGTGTCTATTAAGTGCCAGGAGCTTTACTCTGTGTCTCATTTAACCACATTGCAAAAGTCCTTTAGATTGGGAACAATAGTTACGGGGTTTTTTTTTGAAAGACAAGGAAACCCAGGTTCTTGTAGGTTAGATGTCTGCCCAAAGTCACAGAATTTGGAGAGTAAGAATTTGGACCCAGATTCCTGTGTATCAAAATCCTTGGCTGTGTTCCCTGATCAGCTCTTCCTCCAGACATGATATCACCTTAGGAAAGATGAAGTGATCCTTTTTCAAGAAATAAAGCCCTTGATCTCTCTTGTATCACATATTTTATTTTAGGTTTTAACACAGCCTGTGGACAGCCCCAAACACTGTCTTCTTGCGGAACCATTATTCCCAGTTAGAATTATACAGAGAAGTTGATGGGATTATTCAAAATTTCTCATGTTTCAGGCAAAGTAGACCATTCTATATTGAAAGCATAATTCCAGTATCTTAGACAAAGAAACATTTTCTTTGATAATAAAAAACTTGAGGTTCTCCATACAATACTTGACTTCTTAAGTTGCCTTCCCTCCTCTTCTCCCTGTAACCTTCGGGCTCTCTGAAAAGTAAATGATATTATCTTTTTAAATTGAAGCAAACTTTTAATTTTTTAAGATTAGTCACTGTCATCTCATCTATTTTGCTTGAACAAAGTTCATACTTAAAAGAGGGAGTAAAGATGGTGTGACATTTGCCTCAAAATTGAGATACTAGATGTCACAAACCAAGTCAATGGCTTTCTAAAAAATACAGTTTATAGCAAAGAGTAAACTTTTCTGAAAAAAAAAACCCACTTTTATTGAAATGACAATTCGCTTGACTAACTTTCAAACTGATGTGTAAATTTTGTACATTTATCTTTGCTTTTGGTCCATCTACCTCTGTTTCCGTGAGTCTAACTACAATCTCATTGCTAGGACCCTCCGGTGACTCATTTTTGAACTGTTCTCTCTTATTCTCTTCCTATATGGAAAAGGAGGTTTGCATTATTGGATTGTGGTAGACATCAGTTTCTCGATGCCAAAACCTGTTCTGTCTGGTAGAACATGTTTTCTCAATGAGAGAAAAAAACGAGACTTAATGCCTTTATGTAAAGTTTACATGTATATTATGAAACAAAGGATTGTGCTAAAAAAAATCAGGTCTGTGCAGGCTGGATAAAGACAACGCTGGATTTTGGAGGGCTTCTTACTGCTCTCGGATGAGACGCTGTGAGCCGTGCCACCTTCAGCTTTTCCGTGTTCCTCTCTCTTTTGAGAGCCATTTTTTTGGTAGTTATTGAAGCTTTAAAACATTGATAGAAAAGAAATTCTCATTTAAATTTTTTTAAAGAGAATAAGATAAGAATATTTCACCAGAATATCAGTCGACTTAAAAACTGAACTGGAAAGTCATTCTTTCAGTATTTGGCGCTCTTTGAGTATGGATGCCTTGAGGAAGGCTGGGATATTTCTAATCCTTTCGGGTCTTTATAAGCAGCAGAAAGCTCTGGTTAACAGTAGAATCTCCCTCATTTCGGGAGATGTTACACTGCAAATCGTCACTTGTTTGAAGTGCAAATTTTTTTCATTCAAACATATTAAACTGGAGGAATTCGACGTGTGTAAAAAGCCTTTTATTCCTTTGGTCACAACCTGTTATTTTCTTTAACTTAGGGATTTTAGTTATCATATAGTGTTGGCGTCCTCCGTTTCAGATTTCCCAAGACATGTAAATAAAACATCCAACCAGTAGTGAAGATAATATACCAAAACATCAATACCCATTGCTATGAGGAAATAAGAGTGAGACTGTTACAGTCAGCAAAAAACGGTAAACTTCGCACTCTGGGTTTTGGGATTGTTTACACATTGTATGTGTATGTTTCAGTTCGTGCAGAGACACAGTCTGTCTCTAAGGCGATTCAGTCAGTACTCACTGAACGAAAGATTGAATACTTTCTGAAAAATTGGAAACTATCTCAAAATTTGAATGCAGGGCAAAGGAACCAGTTTTTACCCAACACTTCGGGAGTCGTATATAATTTAAATGTGAGAGCTTCATTTTTGTGTCATTTGGCAAGGATGACAGTCTCTGGGACCCCCTTGCTTTCCCCATCTGCGTGTTGGCCAGATCTAAGCTCTCCTAAGACAGTTTGAGTCCATAGCAGCTCCATCAAGCCATCATCATAGCGTGCCCCCAAAGCACAAACCTCACAAACATTTTCAAACGTTTCATAGAAGAGATTGTTAACTGTGTTTAGGAAGAAAGCTGGTCGACAGTGGAAGAAAGAGCTTATTACTATTATTTCTTTTTATTTTTTAATTGAAGTATAGTTGATTTACAATGTTGTGTTAGTTTCAGGTGTACAGCAAAGTGATTCAGAGATATATATATATATTCATTTTCAGATTCTTTTCCATTATAGGTTATTAAAAGATACTGAATACAGTTCCCTGTGCTATACAGTAGGTCCTTGCTGGTTATCTATTTTATATATAGTAGTGTGTTTATGTTAATCCCCAACTCCTAGTTTACTTCCCCTCCTTCCCCTTTGGTAACCATAAGTTTGTTTCCTATGTGTGTGGGTCTGTTTCTGTTTTGTACATAAGTTCATTTGTATCATTTTTTTTGATTCCACATATAAGCGATAGCATATGATATTTGTCTTTCTCTGACTTACTTCACTTAGTATGATAATCTCCAGGTCCATCCATGTTGCTGCAAATGGCATTATTTCATTATTTTTTTATGACTAATACTTTATTGTATAAATATACCATATCTTCTTTATCCATTCATCTGTCATTGGACATTTAGCTTGTTTCCATGTCTTGGCTATTGTAAATAGTGCTGCAGTGAACATTGGGGTGCATGTATCTTTTGAATTATGGTTTTCTCTGGATATATGCCCAGGAGCGGGATTGCTGGGTCATATGGTAGAAAAGAGCTTATAATTATAAAGTAATTAACGTAGGACCTGCACAAGGGCCTGATCCCGCCTTTATGTTACTCACCTGGCATTATATTGGAAAAGAAATGAAATCAAAACTTGCAGAGAATTGTGTATCTTATACTCTTCACTAGACATTCTGAGGCTCCAGAATTACCGGCATCTCAGGCAAGGGTCTTTAGCAAGTGCTTGACAGTCAGCAGCTAATTCGAGGATTAGCGTGGAGCTCTCCTGACTCCCCAGGAAGCGAGTCTTCTGAGGGAGAGCAGTGAGTGTAACCTTTCTCCCTGGAGGTTACTGGCCCTGCCCGAATTGGGTGTATATGTTTGGGGGAGGGGGTGGGTCCAGAGAACTGGACCGATCAGACTAATTCTTTCACTGCCCATTCTAAAATCTGGGCTCTATGTTGTTACTGCTTTTTCCCCCCTAAATGATAAGACTGAAGTACTGAAAGGTTGTAGTCTAAAAATGTAGGTATATTTAATCTGCACTACACCATGGCTTGACTCCCACATACCCTGAAGTCCTTTGTGTATTTCTCTTCTTTGTTCTTTCTAGGCCATTCCATCACTTCATTTATTCCTTTAGAACATGTGCGTTTCAGGGTCCTTGCAGTTCCCTATTGAGTGTTCTGGGGCACCACCCCCCCCTCCCCGGGCTCTGGCCGCTCTGCACATCACTTGGACATACATGTCAGTTCCGGTTTTCCCGTAAATGACGGGGAAACCGATGCTTCTTCCCTTGTAAGGCTTCTTGAGGTTATTCTGATAAGTCTAAATAATTTCAGCCCAAAATGTATAAGAATAACCTGCATGAGATAATTGTCTTTTTCCCCTTTGGCCATAGCTATAAAGAAGAATGGATCAAATTAGAATATATTACGGGTTCCTTTTCAGCCTGTCTGAAGTGGGGGGCTATTTCCATGTAAGGTGTGAGTGGCAGATAATAAAGACTTCCTTTTGAACTAGTGAAACTGCCCAATCATGTATTGAAGCTGGTGACCATATGGCAAACTATATATAATAGCAGTTAACGGTTTTTGAGTGTACATTCGCTGCTATATCCTGTAGATAAAACTTCAAAATGAAAATGCATTCATACTCCTTAAGAGCCTTCAACTCAACATTTTAGTACATTGCCCATGAAGAACCTCGACACCAGTTTTTTGAAGGTAACACTGGTTTATAACATTATGTAAGTTTCATGTGTACAAATTATATTTCTACTTCTGTTTACACTACAGCGTGCTGACCACCAAGAATTTAGTTTCCATCTGTCACCATACAGTTGACCCCTTTACCCGTTCTCCTGCCCTGCCCCCAGTCTCCCTCCGGTAACCACGACTCTGTTTTCCTGTGTCTGTGTGTTTTTTCAACACCAGTTTTTATGGGTTAGTAACATAATCCCCTGTAATTTTGCTTTCCTACTTTTCTCTTGTAAAGTGGCGTTTGGCCTGTGATTCCCTTGTCTAAAGGAAGACCGTAGCATTGCAGTGATAGATTTTATTTCAGATGTTTATTTAAAAAGTCTTATGAATTTTGATATTCTTGTTTCCATACAGAAAATGATTTTAGCGGCTATTGGAACATTTCCATGTGTAATATAGCCCAACAGAAAGCCAAATGAAATGGAAATGGTTGTAGGCCAAATTCTGTTGGATTATTATTTTTTTAGCTTACTCTTTTCTTGTTTCAAACACTGCTTAAAAAAAAAAAATATATATATATATATATATACACACACACACATATATACATATAAAAGCTACCCACTCCTGTACCATTTTCTTCTCTCAGCTTCACACGGAACTCTCTTAGAGTAGAAATGGTGTCAGAACAGGTTCTGAATATCTTCTATATTTAAGGGTTACCTGCAGTTTGTAGCTACCATTGGGTGTCATGGCTACTGTGTTTAGCAGCTCTCAAACCTTAGTGAGCAGCACGGTCACCTGAAGGGCTGGTTGGAGGTGCCGGGTCCCACCTCACACTCTGAGTCACCAGGTGGGGACTGGGTCTCAACAGTTTGCATTGCTAACGTGTTCCCAGGCAGTGCTGAGCCCCTTGATCTGGGACCACCCTTTGAGATGTAATGTCTGCATTCACATATAGTGTGTGTGTGTATGTATGTATGTGTATGTATGTGTGTGTGTATGTGTGTGTATGTGTGTGTATGTGTGTATGTATGTGTGTATGTATGTGTGTATGTATGTGTGTGTATGTGTGTGTATGTATGTGTGTATGTATGTGTGTATGTGTGTGTATGTGTGTGTATGTGTGTTTGTGTGTATGTGTATGTGTGTGTATGTGTGTGTATGTGTGTGTGTATGTGTGTGTGTGTGTATGTATATATATATATTTTTTTTTTTTGCAAGTTGCACAATGATGCGACGTAAGGCACGCCCACGGGTCGGATCATGATTCTCCTCCAAACCTCAGAGGACGCGGTGGATAGCGACTGTTTGGAAGGGGCGGTGCCAGTAACGTCTCTGAAACAATCAGTCTGTTGGGAGAAAGCAAAGTGACAAGAGTGAATTCAGAGAATATAGTATTTGAGGTGACAAAAGTGGGAGCGTCTAGAGGACGTGGTATACTACCCAGTGACACTGGCCAAGGGTGCATTTCTGTGGCTTTAACTGACTTGCAGGAACACGGGTTGAGTTGTGATTGGCGAAGAAAGGACGTGCAGCCACCAGGGCCAAAAGGAGCAGCTTTGGATTTCCAGTGGATACTATCCCGTTTAACTGCAGCCCTCGGAGATGGGTGTTAGTACCCTCATTATACTGATGAGAGACTTAGATTCAGAGAAAACCCATAATTGCATAAGGTCATAAAAGTATTACATGATAGAAACGAGGTACAGAACTATCCATCTGGTCCCCAAACTGCTCCCCTTTATACAGTGTCTCATCTAGTGGACAACGAGCAAGGCTTTACTAATTCTATGGCGCTCCATGCCCCCAGCCACCAGTACATTTTATCGCCAACTTTATTGTTTTTCCTACATGAGCAACATAGTGTATCCTGATTGTAAAATATTTGCAGAATTCAGGAGTATGTAGTATAAATGTATAAAGAATAAATGTACATAGTATACAGTATATACATATATTGTATAAAAGATACAGTCTATACATAATGTATGAAGTATAGAGAATAACGTATATAGAGTGTTGTATGTGCTTCTGTGCGTTTACAAGCGTGTGCGCGTGTGTGTGTACTTTAAGTGAAATTCTCCTCCATGTATTATTCTGGTTTCTGAGCTTATTACTGAATCTAATGGTGAATATGCTGGTTGCTAAACCTCACCAAGTACTTAATATGAAATATTTTAAGTGATTTATAATGACTTCTTTAGACAATTAATAACTTGTAGCCAACAGGAATCCTCACGGGGAAAAACAGATTTAACTTTTGTATCTCACAACTGTGTGAAAAGAACAGTGCCAGTACAAATGCTCAAGGCATGTTTCATCTGCGTACCCAGTGACCACATACTTTCAATTGCTTAGTGTGTGTAAGAAAGCCATTTTCCCCCTCAAAAAATAAAGCGAAAAGAGAGAAACTGGCCAAGGGCTAATTTGCAATTCAAAGAAAAGGGTATTGTTATGTAAGAAGACAGAATAAGATATTTTCATTGCTTTCTGAGTTTCAGCTTGTTCCTTTTAACTGTGCATGTGTTATAGACTTTAATCCCACCGTGGAAAAAGCCGATCTTTGAGTTTTATAACCATATTACAAAATCTTTTTTTGTAAAAGACCCTGCAAGGACTACCTATTAAACTAATGTCAGGGTTTTAGACAGGTGGTTCTAACAGAAGACAACCATTCCTCCCTTCTTCCCAGTGAGCGTTTGTGACATAAACATCAATCTGCGAGGGACAAAGCTTTGGTTGTTTGGAAAGGACTCCAGAAACTCAGCATTGAAACACGTAGTAACTTCACGGTTGTATTGAAAAGGCTGTTTTTGCAGGGCTGTGCTTCTTGTTTAGTTGGCTTTGGATTTATTTTGGAGAATAACAAACAGCTTTTAAATGTCTTAGTAATCAGTAAGGCAGATACCTTTGTCTATGAAGCTACTTATATTTTGCACATTTCAATGGCACTCCAAGCTAGAAGATGGCAAAGAAATATTTGAGAAGAATAAAGCCCAGTAAGAGCAGAGCTGCCTATGAAGTGGGTGTGTGTGTTCAGATTCTGGCGATCCTGGCTATTAGGATAAGGTAATCAGATCTGACTATTATACTTGCTTTCTACGGATAATTTATGGAACATTTCAGGGAGCCACTTCCAAATTTTTAAAAGTTACTTTTATGAATATTTTAAGAGTTATTTTTTAAGAGTTCCTCTTTTCTACTACGTTGACTGGTAATATGAAAAAAGCAGGCAAATCAGTGTTAAAACAAGCAGCTACACACAGTCAATTTGACAACCCAGTATAATAAATTTATAGTCTGCTAAAGAGTGTTAAGATATTATAGGAATTCTATTATTGGGACTACTGTAATAACAGCTTTTTAAAAATACTCTTGTTTGGTTGTTTTTTGATTTTACCTCCAACTCTGAAATGGTTCTGTTAAAAAAAAATCATACTTTTCAAATAAAAGTTGTTTCTTATCCACAGGGCTACTCTTTGAGTGTAGCTTTGACACTAACAAATGAGCGAATTATTCTTACGTATTATCTATAACATAGAAAAGCAAATCAAGATGCTGAACTCAAAATATAATATTGATAACCCTAAAAAATGATCAGTTACTGGATCACGATGGTTATCCTGATACCAGGAAATAATATATAAAATGTGTTATCTGGAGCTTAATTCATGTATTTTTAAAATATTCACTTATTCAGTAATGAATCGAGTATATGCCAAAGTTCTAGGCACTGATCTGGACATTCAATATTGTAAGCTAGTAAGTTGTACTGTAAAATTCTGCATATTTTTCAAACAAAACCTTTCAGAACTCCAGCACAGAACTGAATGTTACCCTTCAGAGAATCATCACCTTTGTTCCAGCCTTGTGACAGGGACAGTCTTCTCTGTCACAGCCAGGTGATGTGACCTGCAGAACTCCCTCTCGTGAGTGTAATCACCCATTGTTTGCATCTCGGTGTTTTCAGTTAGACATCGTCTCCGTTTGACTTAACGCTAAACTTTTAGGTTTTTCAAATAACGTGTTTACTTTTAAAGAATGATGGCTTTTATCAAAGAGAATAGGAAAAGTAAGAGAATATAATATCGGCTTTTGAACCTGCCAGGATGTGTTCCAAAGAAGGCCACAGTAAGGGCAGTGCTGTCCAAGTTGGGGTCGGACCCCACCAGGACCCTTCGGTGGCAGCGCTCCCACTCACCTAGTCCTAGGGTGCAGGTGTGCTGGTTTAAACGCCAGATCATTACCTAATGTGTGTAACTACATATGTGCCATCATATCACATATTCTAACTCTCCTGCATACGCACTTCCTGATCACGGTGGGTTGTTTCACCAGCCCTCCATCAAGGCCAGAGAAAAGGCTCATTTGAGAAACTCCACAGTTGATTTTGAGGATCCCCAAATGGCTCTAATCACTTAATCCTTTTCCGAATAAAAACTGCCAACATCACAAGCCAACCACCTGCTACTATTTTGGAATCAATACATCCTTTGTAAGAAAAGGGGGTAGGCATGAACACCCCACTTCCAGGCGATGGATATGTGTGAAGGTAAATAATGAAGACTTGCATTTTTTACATCAATTAAGCACCATACCTGATAATCTCATGGCTACATGGCATTGGTAATAACTAAATGACACTAAATGAAATTTAAAGGGTTTAATTAGGAAATTCATTTCAGATGTCATAAGCTATTTACTTACTCTATAGAGAGTGCATATACTCAAATTTTACTGCCCTTTTTTTCTAATTCAAAGAATTCACAATATTAACACAGCGGTCTTGAAATAGACAAAGTTTGGTGATGCTATTTGTTTTTACAGGCTTGAGAGATTACCGTTCCCTTCATAGGTGTGTGAGCAGATTACAGTGTTCGTCTTTTTCTGTAAGAGATCAGAGCACTGCTGGGCACCGTTGCATTGGCATGTGATAGCCGTGACCGCCAAATCCTGAAGACGGTTCAGACATCGGCAGGGGCCAGAAAAGACAAGACCGTAGAGGACGGGGAAGTGAAGGGAAATGATTTATTTTCACAAAGTATAAATGGCAGAGTACCAGGACAGTTGACAAAGGGAAAATAGAAGAAAATTGGTGCATGGCAGTTACTCTCTAAATGCTGTTGAGTGATTAAAGGAATGAGTGAGTGAATGAACTAGAGGTTCATTGAAAGGAAGTAGCAGCAGAGGTGCCTGGGACAAGATCCCCCACTTCAGGCCCCCTCGCCTCTCAGGTGGGAAATGAGACAGACCCCCACCGCTGTCTCCTGTTTGCCTTTCTGCTCTTTCCCCATCTAAGGTTTAAAACTAAGCTTAAAACTGATCCTTGAAACACAAAACTGAAGGGAATCTCGAAGATTAATCCATACCCTTTCTCTAAGGAAAAGTACACCCAAACTGTTTTAACTAAGTTTAAATAAATAAATGGGTGAATGAATGAATGAATGAACGAATAACTTGGGGACCAGGGTGGAAGGACATCCACAGTGGCCCAAGACTCACACTCAAAATCCTCACTTTCAGGAAATGCTCATGTAGAGTACAACCTGTTAAGTTCAGTTCTGCTTACCATCTGGACCCTCTAAAGCAGAGATTCTCTAGTCAGAACGTTCTCAATTCTTCATATTCTTAGAGGCCACTTCAAAGCTGCAATCTATGAAACCCCTCTGAAAATTGTATTATCCCTAGAGCCGACCTGAGTAGTGGATCTTGGGTTGACTGGCATCTCTGTAAAAATAAGCTTCACACAAACACGAATCTTAGGTAGTGTTTTCCATTCTATTGCTTTATTTTGGTTGGGGGACAAAATCATGTCCCTACCTCCCTTAATCCCTATAAGGGCAGTGTTCTCTTATCTCTGGTCATTTAAAACCTGTAATTCAGCATCTAGAAATTCCTCATGCTGCGACAGCCAGCATCTTGTGGGCTGTTAGTGCTGATTAAAACTGCTCATGTTTCCCTAAAACAAGGCTCAATCTTTATAGCCCGTTAGTTTTCACCTTACAGCAGGGCTCGTTCTTTTTTTTCTTGACAGTTCAAAGTCTAACCAGCCCCTTCCTAAGTGCTGCTGAAAAGATCTTTCCCTGAAATTTACTCTTTAGGGCATCCATTGATTCAGAGAGATACTGGTTCAGGGTCAAAAGAATTGCATAGGAAACCAAAGCCCTCCTTTTCCCCCCCGTTGCAATTCTCGTAAATAAGACCTTTCCATCCTTCCACCCGTGCGCTGGGGGAGGCGCAGCACATCGGACACAGGTGGGTCCAGTGGTGCATTTCCATTCTTGTCACAGAAGAAGGGGACATGTCCTTGAAAAGTGTTTTGCCTACTTTTCACCTGAGTTAAGAAGGAGGACACTGGGAGAGAGGGAAACAGTAGGGATTTGGAGATGTTTTGATTTCTTTGCTATGTGTGATGGTTTTGTCTTTGCACCTCAATCCTATAAGCAGTAGCAATATTTTTTTACGGGACTTCCCATCTTCAATAAATTGTATAACAGTGATTAATTCTCACAGCATCCATTTGACTAAAGCATTATTATCCCTGTATTATGGAGGAGAAAACTGATTTGCCAAACCCCACAAAGAAAGTCAATGTCAGAGTAAGGATTATCGCTCAGGAGGGTCTAAAAGTCTAATCTCGGCTGTGAGATGCTTCTTTATTTTTAATTCTTTTTTCTGTAGGAACAGATGCAGGGGGATTTATCAGGTAAATTCACTAACGGTATGTAAGCATGGAAGGCAGCTCTGCCCTGGCTGAGTCTTCATGACCGTCAGACCAGTTTAAGCTGATTAGATGTAGTGGGTTTTCACAGAATCCTGTCAACAAAGATATAAAAATACAGGAAGAATTACTGTATGGTGAACATAACCAAAAATATTGGTCTACCCATTGCCACATAAATCCAGTCAAGGTGTAGGCTTGATATTTATTGAATAGACTTATTTTTGCAAAGATTGGGCAGACTAAGATATTTAATTCATATTCTTTCCCATAATAACAACTCATTTATCTATAGGTCATTAATCTCAAAACTCAACACTGTAATTCAGCCAAGAATCAGGAAATTAGCAAAAGCAACGTCCCAGCAGTCTAAGAATATTTTCTCAAATTCTGTAACCCAAGAATGCATTGCCGACGTGCGTTGCTCATTAAAAAACTCCGCAGAGCTGATTTACCACAGGCTTAGACCTGCTGATAATAGACCTGCACCAGATTCACAGGTAAAGAACCAAATAAAATGGGACTAGGGCAAATCTGCCAGGGGCCAGCACACAGAACCCCAAAGCTGACCCTCCGAGGTCGAGGACAGAAACAAGAACTGTACCATGTACATAAAAACTCAAAAATCTTGTCAGTCTTAGAGCAATATTTTCCTGTATGGGTAAGCTGTTTAAACACTGTATGTAGTCTTTAAGGACAACACTACATTATAACTACTTTAATGATTACTGTTATAATGGTAAATCTGAGTATTCATTTATTTGGTGACTAGTTCTTGAGCCCCTGGGACTCGATGACAGTGAACAAGACAGACACAGGCCCTGCCCTCATAGAGTTTATGGTCTAAAGAGGAGAAAAGTCAGCACGCAAGAACGTGCATTATGAAATGATTTCGGCTTGTGATAAGGGCTGTGGGGGAGACCAACAGACTAGGAGAGAATAACTAGCGGGGTGTCTTTTCAGATACAGGGGTGGGAAGTGTCAGATTTGTAGGTACCTGTGTACGAAGCGTGAGACGGAGGCAGCCACTCCAGGAACCAGCGGGAGAGCATTCTGGACCTGGAGGGAAGCCCCCTTGGAAGCTGGCTCCCTGTGAGCAAGGGGAGAACGGGGAGAACGAGGTTGGAAGTAGCTGCCAGCTCCCGTGGGGCCTGGAAAGGTTTTAAACTGAGGAGTGACAAGGTCTGACTTGAACATGTCCAGGAGTATTAATTGTGAGTTGGGAGGGTTGAGGAGGGCCGTGACCACGTGAGAGTGGCGGTGGCTTTAACCAGGGTAGCGATGGAGAAGGGGATACAGTTCAGTATCCTCTGATGCAAGCAGGACGACCTTCCAGACACGATGATAACAGCTGAACCAAAGCCCGCTGAGCACGGACCACGTGCCGGGCACCGTGCCCTGTCCGTCCCCCCGCAGCCCTCAGAGAGAGAGGCACCGTCATCGCCCCATCTCGCAGCTCGGGAAGATGTAGCTGAGGGAAGTTCAGACTTCTGCCTGGGGTCTCACTGCTAATACACGGTGTAGCTGGGGCCTGGAATCCAGGTGGTTTGCTCCAGAATTTACACTTGTAGACTTGATATAATTTCCAGAAAATGAGCATTTCCCATTTCCCAATTCCACCTGGCAGACTTTTGAGAAATAGATAATTCAGTCAGAAGAACTAGCCCCCAGTAGTCCAAGCAGAGCATGCTATTCTTTACTCTTATGAGGGAATCAGTAACATGATATGGGTACAAGTCCCTGCTTTGTTTCTTTTAAATTAAATATCTTTATTCTCTCAAACATCTTCCAGGAGAGTGTTATTGATTGTACCACATTTCAATAGTACATATTGATTGTAAGGACGAAAAAATGTGTACATTCTGTTAGAAGGCAGGTGCAAAACAATTAAAGAAAAATCGGGACAAAAACACTCCAAGAGCTTGGCTTACTCTATTCAGACTTGAGAGGGAGGCCACATTCAACACAAGGCAATTTAAAGCAGTGAATAGCCTGTTTTCCAGCAACAAAGCGACTGTGTAAATTGAGAAATGTGAAGAAATGCCATTACAGAAATTTGAGCTTTACAAAAATATTTTGGCTTAAATTTAATTAAGGAGCTTTGTAGTCTAAAGATTAAAGCATAAAAGTAGTTATCTTTCCAGGAAGGATGTTTCTCCTATTAATGCTTTCAGTAAGAATGGCATCTTCTCAGGTATACATACAGGTGTTCTGTCCTCCAAAGACGGACCTGTTAGAGCAACCGAAAGAGGCAACACGATGTGCAAGAAGTTTATAGGGGACACTCTTGACAGAGGCCGGAATGAGTGAGAAGGACAATCTGAAGGGAAAAAAGATATGGAAATAGGCTCCAAGAAAGTAGAAAGTGCTAACATAATAATGTTAGTATCATGAGAAGAAATTTCTGGGGAAAGCTGGACTAAGAAAATGTTGTGACAGAAATAGTTACAGATGTAGAAAATAAACTTATGGTTACCAGGGGTATGGGAGGGTAGAGATAAACTGGAAGATTGGGACTGACATGTACACACTACTATATATAAAATAGCTAACTAATAAACACCTACTGTATAGCACAGGGAACTCTACTCACTGCTCTGTAATGACCTACATTACATATATCCACTCTACAAAAGAGTGGATATATGTGTATGTATAACTGATTCACTTTGCTATACAGCAGAAACTAACAGAACATTGTAAATCAACTGTACTCCAATAAAAATTTTTTAAAAAAAGAAAATGTTGTGAGTTGCTCGGTATATAATTCACACAGCAAGACTTGGTTTTTATTTATTTTTTTCTTTAAATTTTTTTTATTGAAGTATAGTTCATTTACACTGTTGTGTTAGTTTCAGGTATACAGCAAAGTGGTTCATTTATACATATATATACATACATATGTATTATTTTTCAGATTCTTTTCCACTATAGGTTATTACAGTGTATTGAATATAGTTCCCCGTGCTGTATAGTAGGTCCTTGTTGTTTATCTATTTTATATATAGTAGTGTGTAACTGTTAATCCCGAACTCCTAATTTATAACCCCCCTTCCCTCTTTGGTAACCATAAGATTGTTTTCCATGTCTGTGAACCTGTTTCTGTTTTGTAAATAAGTTCATTTGAATCATTTTTTTAGATTCCACAAATAAGTGATATCATGTGATATTTGTCTTTGTCTGACTTCACTTAGCGTGATAATCTCTAGGTCCCACCATGGTGCTGCAAATAGCATTATTTCATTCTCTTTATGGCTGAGTAATATTCCATTGTATATGTATATAACGCATCTTCTTTATCCATTCCTCTGTTGATGGACACTTAAGGTTGCTTCCATGTTTCGGCTATTATAAATAGTGCTGCTGTGAACATTGGCGTCCATGTATCTTTTTGAATTAGAGTTTCCCTCTTTTCTGGATATATGCCTAGGAGTGGGATTGCTGGGTCATATGATAATTCTATTTTTAGTTTTTTAAGGAACCTCCATACTGTTCTCCATAGTGGCTGCACCAATTTACATTCCCACCAACAGTGTAGGAGGGTTCCCTTTTCTCCACACCCTTTCCAGCATTTGTTATTTGTAGACTTTTTGATGATAGCTGTTCTGACTGGTGAGAGGTGATACCTCGTTGTAGTTTTGATTTGCATTTCTCTAAGAATTAGCAGTGTTGGGCATCTTTACACGTGCCTGTTGGCCATCTATATGACCAACAGGAAATGTCTATTTAGGTCTTCTGCCCATTTTCTGATTGGGTTGTTTGTTTTTTTGATATGGAGTTATATGAACTGTTTGTATATTTTGGAAATTAAGCCCTTGTGGGTCGCATTGGTTGTGAATGTTTTCTCCCAGTCTGTAGGTTGTCTTTTTGTTTTGTTTATGGTTTCCTTTGCTGTGCAAACGCTTATAAGTTTGATTGGGTCCCATTTGTTTATTTTTACTTTTATTTCTATTGCCTTGGGAGACTGGCCTAAGAAAACATTGCTACGATTTATGTCAGAGAATGTTTTGCCTATGTTTTCTTCTAGGAGTTTTATGGTGCCGTGTCTTATATTTAAGTCTTTATGCCATTTTGATTTTATTTTTGTGTAGGGTTTGAAGGCATGTTCTAACTTCATTGATTTACATGCAGCTGTCCAGCTTTCCCAACACTGCTTTTGCCGAAGAGGCTGTCTTTTCTCCACTGTATCTTCTTGCCTCCTTTGTTGAAGACTGACCATAGGTGTGTGAAGACTTCGTTTTTAAACCATAGTCTACTTACTTTTATTTAGAGTTATAAAGAAAGCATTTAGGGGTGGGGACAAGAGACATCATTTGCACCCAAGACCTCCTCAGAAAGGAGAAAGGAGCCAATCCTGAGAATCTAGGCTCCCTGTGTATACTGATCCCTAAGAACTAAGCAGCTGTATACTCCTTGACATGCAGCCAAGGATGCCGTCTTGACAGATGGGCCATCTTCAGTGATGATGATGTAGAGGCAGAGTGCAGAGAGGACCTGTTTTGGGAGGGAAAGAAGGCAAGTTAGGAAGTTAAGGTTGACTGGGGTCCCTTATTCTCCCCCTCCTACCTCCCAAATCACTTAAAGCAGGCCTGCTTAACTGCAGCATTGGATGCATGGGACCCTTGAGTTTGAAATGTAAATCAACTTTGATACATAGAAAGTCTAGAAAATTAAAGGCAAAATTTTTTGATCTTGTACTTGGGTTGTGAAACTTTCAAGACAATGATTGCGTTTAGAGAACGTATACTATGCAGGATATCTTGAGATTAAACGACTATTTCAGAGTTTAAGTCAAGTGGTTCATAAATTTAATTGTTCAGTGTTTTCTGTTTATTTGATTGTTGATTAATTAGTTGGGTTGGTTGGTTGGTTGGTTTCCATTGTCATCTGTGTAATGGCAAAGAGTTCCTCCCTGTGTGCCACCTGCCTGGAACCTGGTGTGAGGACTGTTCTTGGGCATCCTCCCTGTTGGGCAGGAAGGGCTGCAGAGGTGAGGGAGCAGGACGTGATCCCGGGCAGGTATTAGACATCCCACATACAGCCTGGAAGCTATTCCAGGGCAGGGACTGCATCTTATACATTTTGTTCCCAGCACCTGCTATATTGTAATTGCATCCCCCCTGCTCAAGATTTGTGGGAATATTACCAGACTTTTTCAACATCACACATGCTGTCATTCACAGATTTTGACTGCCTGTCTGCAGGGTAGCAAACAGTATTCTAGGCCCCTGGAAATAAAGTGGAAATAAGGTTCTTGTTCTCATGAAACAAATTTTACGGGGGTAATAAAGAAGTGAAAAGATAAGAGGACAAGATAATTTCAGAGCTATTTTTGAAAAGGTATTATGTGTTAGGGTAATAAGGAAGCTACTTAAATTGGCTGATCCAGCAAAGCCTGTCTGCGGAGGTGGGCGTGTTCAGAGGCCAGAATAACAAGAAGTCTTCAGCTGTGCAGGGATTGAGAGAGGGGGCCTTCCAGGCAGCGTGTACAGACCCTAAGAGAGAAGTCACTGGTGTGCTCCTGGAACAGAAAGGCCCTTGTCACCAGGTGGACACATCCTTTCCTATTTAAGCACAGGGCATGAGGCTGGTTTGCCCTTTATGGTCAAAACCAGATGTACCTCACTGACCTTTTATCAAGTGAAAAGAGTAGAATTCAAGTACACTTAAATAGTTATCAGGTAACCATATGTGACATCTTGTTTTAGTTTTTAAAAGGGTAGAACATTCTTCAGGGTATTTGCCCCTCCAGCTCTCTCTGAGATAAACATTTGTGATACGTGTGTTTAAAAAGAGCATAAGGTTTTGTCAGTCCTTTCATCAGAAAAAGGACGTGCAGTGTCTCAATTGTTTAAATGCCAAGAATCAGTAAATATTCTTATAAACAGTTTTTCAAGAAAATTGTCAAAGGTATTTTCCCACTGAAAGTGAATTACTCATTGCCATCTTTTAAAACACTTGCTGTCCAATTATTTTAAATAATGGATAGCATTTAACTATGTTATTGCCTAGGGAAAATAATGTTTCAATGAACATTGTCTGCTAGAGTCTCTTAGGTTATCTGATTTTCCATTGTTTATCTTATGCTCATTATTTTTCAAAGCGACGTATTTATTAGTGTGGTCAGTATGTATGTATAGACCTTGTCACTTGGCAAATTTTGATCTCTCTCTGCTATGCCGAAAGTCTCCTAAATACGGTGAAATGAACGAAATTCTGTGTTGTTTACTGCAACACCTTATTAAACAGAAAGAGTTGTGTGCATTTCATTTTCATTATTATGAAGAATAATCTGGAAAAAGCAAGAAACACTTATCAAAGACCTACTTGGCAGTGGCCTTTTTTTTTTTAATTTATTTATTGAGTTATTTATTTTTGGCTGCGTTGGGTCTTTGTTGAGGTGCGCGGGCTTCTCACTGCGGTGGCTTCTTTTGTTGCAGAGCACGGGCTCTAGGCTTGCGGGCTTCAGTAGTTGCAACACGCGGGCTCAGTAGTTGTGGCGCACGGGCTTAGTTGCTCTGCGGCACGTGGGATCTTCCCGGACCAGGGCTCGAACCCGTGTCCCCTGCATGGGCAGGTGGATTCTTAACCACTGCGCCACCAGGGAAGCCCTGGCGGTGGCCGTTTATGTCTATGTCTGAACAAAATGACCCGACTTGAAAATAAAATGGAAATATTAAAACATAGCTTTTCTGTGAGGTCAGATCCTATTACCTGGGAATGTTTAAAGAGAAAGCATAAACCAGGCAATAATAGATTTAGAAATTCTGCAATGTGATCAGAATAAGATCGAGTTTGGTGGAATTAGTTTATGTTGAATATTCAGAGCAAGCTTAGATAGCAATGTTAACCAAATCCACAGATTTTCCTGGGGTGAAAATATCTCATTTCAGAGAAACCTTATGTTAGGCAAGTATGTTCTTAGAGGTAGAGAGGGTTTTTTTTGTTGTTTTCTTTTAAAACAAAAATTTTTTTATTGTTTTCTTTTCCATCTGTTGCAGGGAAATCGGGTATTTTTGAGCACTCTTTAATACGACAACTGTTAAAAAGCAAAATTATACATTACATTTTGGGTTGTGGGTTGCTTGAAGGTAGACAGAATAATAAGCTTCCTGTTCAGGAAAAGGAGTGTTGTTATTATTGTTTATTTTTATAGCTTCTCTTCACTCATAATAGTACAGACCCTTTTGGCTGAGTCACTTGGCTAGATGTGCCCTGGGGACAAATAAGTTTTCTAAGCAGTAGCATGTTGCCTTATGAAGGGAGGACAAAATAGGATAGAGGCCCAATTCTATAACACGGCCAACCACTGAAGGCAACGCCACTGTAGTTGCCAGTAAAATATTATTTTTTTCTTTATTCTACCAAGGGGCTCAACTCTATCAATAAATGCTACTCAGCAGGCAATTTTAAATTCTAGGCACCTGAGGAAATTTCTAGACGAAGCCCTCCATTTAAACAGTAGTGCAAAATTACTTAAATGATGTTTACAACTTAGGCAGAGGACATGCGGGCAGCCGGCCGGACTCCCTCCTCCTCAAGCCCTGTCATTGCGCTTCCCCTCTGCCCGGCCTCCATCTCGATCATTCTGTTTTCGCCATTTATATTTTTCTACGCAGACCAGGCCTGAGGAATAATTAACTGCCCATAAGAAACTCGTACTAGCTGGGTGACCTGTGCAACCTCTTTGAGTTTCTGTTTCCTTGTTGGGAAAATGGGGATCCTATTAAAAACCATCTCTTGGGATTGATGTGTCTCCATAAACATTAGCTTTTGTCATGATGACGATGAAGGTGGCTGGCGGAAAGAAGGTGATATTTGGGGCCTGATTCTGCCGCCGGATGGATTATTGGTCCAACCCCCCGAGTACCAGAGGCCCCTAGCGTGCAAAAAAGGAGCCAGGTATAAGCTCCACCCCTCTGTGACATTTCACGATTTGATTAATTTAATGCAACAAGCCCATTCAGCGGAGCTGGCATGTCATCAGGGGGGATGAAAATTGGTGGAGCACCCACGGTGTGCAGTGGGGTCTGGCGGAGGTTTGGGGGATAAGAAGAGATTTAAGACAAACCCCTGCGAGCTTCCCCGTGTGCTCTGTGTTTTGTGCTAAAAAACGAACAGCACAGTCAGGAAGTGCCCCAGAGAGGGCGGCTGGGAACAAGCCCCAGGGCCACCAAGTACGCAGGATGGGGCTCGGAGCGAGCAGAGGGGAGAGCCCGTGGGCTCTGGCAGAGGAGCCGACGCTCCGATCTCATACAAGACCTCAGAACACGGAAGGATAACTCACCGCATTGCAGAAACCAGCAATTTAACGATGCTTAGCTAAGCTAAGAAAACCCACATCAGTTACTAAACTGACAGCCTTGTCTTGAATGATCTACAGTTTCCTTATTTGCTTTAGATCTTTCATGAGAGCCACATCTTTGTTTTCAGTTTTTTGGGGTTTTTTTCTGGGTTGGACTTTTTCAAGTATTATACATAGATATGTGTATATATGTATATATAGTGAGAAAGAAGGAGCGTGTTATTGCTTATAATGTGACTCTCGGGATTATTATTAGTATCATCTTCAGGATAAAATATGGATCAGTCCTCTTCATACCCTAGAAGTGCAATGAAATACATTACATCTAGATGGTATTTTGATAGCATTGCCTGTTTCCCCATGTGCAGCAAGGCTCCTGTGCCATGAGACTAGATAAATGAATAAGCCATTGTTGAAAATGTGCTTCCAAAAGCCAGCAATCTATGGACAGATACTCATGTTTACATAAATATTAAATACATAAAAGAAAATGAGAGCAGAAAAGGACATAGGTAATGTTTATGAGCCATTTACCTAGTCTCTGTTTTCTTTCTTTTTTTTTTTTATTCTCTTCGAGATGCTTCTATTTTTCCGTAGTTCTCGGAGTGTGATTTCTGCCCATCGTGGACCCTCCAAGCCGTCATTTTCCCCACATGCTTTATAACTGTTTGCTGGGAAGTCCTTTTCAGCTGGGGCCCACGCGCTCTGGGCTGCCTGCAACGTCCCTGTGGAATGCTTTTGCGTTTGCCTCAGCTGGGCCGTACGGGTTTCGTATCCGTTTGTATTTAATCCTCAGTCAAGGATTCACAAGGTTGAAAAACTGTCGCCTTGACCCCCCCGCACGTGGTGGCAGAGACATCAGGTTCTGCTCTCTCTCAAGACCTGTGCCCTGAGCACCTCTGTGCCCAGACCATAGGCCTGTGGGCAGAATTCTTCCTAGTCACCTTCTCAGAGATGGGACAGTCCTTTACACCATCTATGTTCATGCAGAGCACATCCAGCTTCCTCAGTCCCCTGGCTCCAGGGCAGGTATCAAAACCCCAGCGCATTAAGCTGGGCCTTCAGGCTAAAGTCCAGTTCATCCAGTTGGAGAGAGACCTCTTCAGGCCATTTCACTGTAGATAAATAAATACATATTTATATTATTATATTTAGGTAATATTAATATATAAAATATACATTAATCTATGTATTGTAAAGCTTGTATTCTATGCAGTTTTTCTATGGGTTTAAGGTTTTGGGGGAGAGGGTTGTTACTTCTGATCAATCCATCATATCCACTAGAAATTGTATTCACTGAGGTTTTGTATTCTTGTATAAAGGAAAAAAGAAGAACATTGATCATTTTTCTCTCATTCACGTAGAATGGAGGTCTTTTCAACAAAAATGTTAGAATAGATCATTTCTATTTTTATGGAAAATCTATTCTCACCAAGCATCAACCAGACTCATTGTGTAAAAATAACCTTTTTTCCCTCCCTTTGATATCGGGCATCAGAAGCCTTATTTCAGGAGCCAGATCAGGCTGTGAGTCGGGATGGTTTGGAAAAATGATCTCCGTCCAGCCACCTCTTTGTGGATCCAGGTGTGTCATGAACCTGGGGGGTCGAATGGACTTTGTAACTTGACTTCTCTGGGCATCATGTATAAAAAGGGAGATCTTCAGACTTAGGAAGCCTGATGTAAAACAGGTGAGAGTGGAGGGGATTTCTTAAATGGGAGTGAAAGCCCTTCCTCTTTGGCCAGTAACTTCTAAGGCACCGCCAAGAAATCCTCCAGGGAGCCCCAAGGAGCAGAGTTCATAAACCATTTGACCAGATACCTCCCTTATGTCTAAACCTATACGACTCTGGGAGTAGGTATCACCATCTGATGATTGCCAGCCGCTCGTCTGTCTCGGGTAATTTCTCTCACATACTCCTGCTGTTCCTTTTTTATAAAGTGAAAAATCCATCGAATATGAGATTGACTCTGAGTCTCTTTCATATCTTTAAGTTACAAAACTATCATTTTTTTCTTTAATAGGGACCATCTCAGGCAAACTGGCACATATGGTCACCCTATCTTTAATGATTAAGTGGGGCAGTTTTGGTAGAGTTTCCTGTGATTTAGCAATATTTAATACTATAATAAGGTGCATTTCGTTACCATTTGTCTATGTAATTGTCACTTTAATAACAGACGTATTTGAAGATATTCCCATAAATTGCACATGAACAAAAATAAGACTTCCTTTTTTCCCAAAGATCTTTTTACCATTGTAAACTCCTTCAATATTAGATTGAATGTAGCCCAACATTAAAAGGAAAAAAATGCTTTTAGATTCTCCTTTCACCTTGAGTATTTTCCTGCACAGACACAGAAACCAGCATATGTAATTATGTCTGATGTACCAAATTTCCAAAATGCTATAATGATACATTGTCCTTTAAAATTTAATTCTTACTGGGAATATATTCATTATTATTCGACAACCAAGTTTTTATTATTGCCAGCCTTTAAAAATTAACAGGAAAAATATGGCTTTAAAGCAACATGTATAAAATGCTTCAAATGATTCGAATAGCAGTAGACTGGGATGAGAAGTCAAAAGGTCTTCAATGCAGCGCCCTTCCTATGGGCATGGCCATTTCTAAACTGTTTAGGAGAGAGAGGTATCTTCAAGGTCACTGCTAAGTTATTTCAAGGAATGTCGTCAGGATTTGTATCTTTATATTGCGTTATCTGACTTCTCCATTATATTACTATGTTCTTTGTCTTCACGTGCTGTATTAAAAGGCAAAGATAAAATTTTCATTATCCTTCTTTTCTGAGGTTTGCATTATTTTTTCCAAGAGTAGTTTCGGTGTGTTAATAGCATGTAAATATGACAATCGAAAGCGCTTATCTGTCATCAGGAAGTGAAAGTAGGTGTGGAGTACCAATGTTCCTTTCTTTGTCTGTAATCTGAAATTTTTTTCATGAAACTATCAAAGAAGCTGGATAAAAATTCATAGGCAAGTATCTCCTAGTATATGCTTACCCCAGCAATATATTTCACGTACTATTATTTTAAACAAAGAATAAAATAGAAGCGCTTCCACTTTGACAGTCTACTGACAGTTTGTAACAATGAAGACGTTGCCTGGTATTTGGATATACGAGAAAGCGGTGGGTTTCCAATTTTGATAGATTTGGATATTTATTGTATTTTAAGGAATTAAATAACAACAGCAAATCTTCTTTTCCTTTTTTTTTCTTTAAAAAGTTTATTTTTAATTGCATAATAATTTCACAAATCCACTCTTGTGAAAAGAATAATTAATGTAAATGAAGCACATCTATTTGATCTGCACTTTTAATTTGATTTTAATTTTAATGCACTGTATATTAAGTTGAATGAATTTAAGATGGTATTAAAAAGGGGAGGGAGCTTTTTTCCACGTCATATGTACCTTTCTTTGTTGCAATTATTTGTCATTGTTATGTTGTTATGAATGACCTAATTGTACTCATTCTTTGTGTTCTCGAGCCAGATGACATGAAAACAATTGAGGCTGTACTGTACGAACATATTTTTTTGGATTAATTTAGATGTGGTCGGCCTTTATCAAGTCATCCTTAATTCTCAATAGACTTTTCAGGATAAAGATACATATGTAAACATTTCTGGTTCGCTCCCAAAATGGAGGATTAGAACTAATCTGGAGAGTTTCCTTCTAACTTGCGGGTGCTTTGGAATAAGAAATTGCATTAGCCAGTTTGGATTCTCCAAAATTTACAAGAGTGAAGAAAAGCAAATGAATGCTTTGATACTGAGGTATATGGGGTAAAATGAAAGACTATCTGAGGTTTGCATTGAAATACTCCTGAAAAATAGAAAGAATGGGAAAATAAGTTTTGAATGCAGGTGATGGGTGTATGGGGGTTCATTGTCTTATTTTTCCTATTTGTGAGTGTGTTTGAAACTCTTCACAATAAAAAATAAGACTGAGGAGTTATTTTTAAGCAATATAAGAAGTATTAACTCAGAGACTTCCCTGAATGCAGGTCTTTTGACAGAGTTGGTGCAACTGCAGCCTTGCAGTGAGCTATGTGCCTTACCTCAACATTACTTTGTAATAGTATAGTCTTTCTGCCTAAAGGAAGTGTTTATTATATGGCTTTTACCTTTTAAAAACTTTAAAAATATTTCCCCTTTACAAAGTTTGAATTTATAAGACATGAGACTTTAATTAATGTAAAAAAAATAATTGCACACTTAAGGTTAGAGTTTTATTTCAGGGTTACAAGCAGGTGCCTCTCTCCTCTGGCTGGTATCACTTTCAGATGAAAATGGGTGAATGAAATCTGAGCATTGCCCTCTTGTCACTCTCCTTTCTACTCCATGATTATAGGTTGATGACTCTAAGTTTGCGGGATTTTCCAGATGACCCCAGTGGCGCATATTCACAGGAGTTAATCTCTCATAAACACCTTATTATGGTTTTGATTTTTTTTTAAATATGTATATATATGTTACGTGTTATTTGTGTTATATGTAAAAATGTGTTATATGGTTTTGATTTTTTTTTAAATATGTGTTAATGTCCAGGCAGCCTGGCATTGTGTGTATGTTTGTGGGTTGATATTGGTCAGCATCACCATAAAAGGCTCTGGTGTTTTAAGTGTCTTGAAGTAAAATGAAGGGGCAAAGGCTGAACCTGTGTTTACTACTACTGTGGAGAAATCTGGCACCCCACTGCATCCTTATTATTTTTCATACCCTAAGCTAAATAGACTAACGGCTGTTAAGAAGCTGTCAGGGGAAGCGTGTCAAACACTAGGTGGGTCATGCAGTCAGGCTGGTGTTGGGTTGGAAAGTCAGTAGTTAGAAAGGAAAAAAAAAGTGACCTTGTACTCTCAACATTGTCTTTACACTGAGTAGAACAGATGAGATTGTGAATTATTCAGAGCACTGAAAGCTTATAATTGTTAGCAGTGGTGGCCGCAATACAGGCGAGAGACAGGACTATTTTACTCCAAATGTCTGATTCTATTAAACATCAAAGGAATATTTTCTTAAAACCATCTTTGGGAATTTGGATGGCGTGGACCCCATAAAGAATCCCTTCCCCTGTTTGATAGCTTTTTGGGAATCTGGGTCAAAGAGGCACAAGTTAATATTTAGCGTAGATTTTTGGAAATGCAGAGTAAAGGAACAAAGACATTCTTGGGAGACAGGATTTGCTGTTTCAGCAGGTAACTGTCTAAGGAGTCAGTTCCCCACGTGACAGAACAGAACCTCTGAACTCCGAGGGGGTCGCACATTTTATGTAAATGATCTTATCTTATTAATAATAGGTTGAATAGGATCTTAGAGCTGAAAGAAAGTATTCTCCATGTAGTTATTAATTGCAATTTTTAAAATGAGATTTGTAAGATAATAGTCATTTTACATTTTTAGCAATTGCAGATAAAAACTGGTTTGCCTTTGTCATCTTTTTCATTCACTTACCTGGAATGTGGAGAGGTAGCCTTTATTTAAAACCGGTTGTAATATTAAATTTTGATTTTATTTTAAAGTTTACCATGGATTTTTAACTTTATGAGCTTAAGTAGTATTTTTTTAGAAGTTCCTTTATAGTTCATTTTGGATTTTTCTCTCCAAACCGAAAAATATTTATATTTCTCTCTTGAAAAATCATAATAATATTGATGGCATTTTGAAATTTCCATGACGTAGTTAAAGAAATGTGTGGTGCCTTTGTGTGGAATTAAAATTTAACATCAGAATTACTTTTAAATGTCAAGACTTGAAGAAAGACATTTTAATAATATTTACTGTATATTATAAAATGCTATTTTTTTCTATTTTAATGCATTTCATAAAGATTGACTTACAATGTCAAAAATAATTTTACTTATGGAATAAATGGCTAAGATATTTATGCATTGCCTCAGTACTCCCCCAAAAAACTATCACTTGGCTTGGTCCTGCATCTTACGTCTCTACTAGTAATAATCAGAATATGCATCTTAATAAAGCGTATCACACCCCTATGTTCCAGGTTCTCTTCTAAATTTAGAATTTGCACGTCTTTTGCTACAAAGACTATTTTAAACTGTGTATCTTTCTATAGAGTCCTTTTATTGGCGGGAATAGAAGAGGTTCAAATGGTAATGTTTTATTGGAGAAAAGCAGATCCAACCTTCCCTTACAAAACAGACTTGATCACTGTTTTCATCCGTTTCAATGACAGTTATCCCCTCATTCTCTGGGTCCACCACGTACCCTTCATCATTTTATATATTAGACTCCAGCTCCTAAGTTGAGTTTCAAAATAGGCTACCGCTTGTATGTTGTAAAGAAAACCTTCTAACCAAGGGGGAAAAAAAGTCTTCTCTGAATCCATTGAATCACATAGTTAGACCATTTTTATATCAGACAGAAAATATGATCAGGGGCTACAAAGAGTTTTCTGAGAAAATAGTTTTGGACTTCACACTTAGCTGATCCAAATAGGACTCCCAGGCTTCAAACTAAGTAACTTTTGTAGCTTTGAATATAATAACTTATTTTTCCCTCCAGCTTTATTGAGACATAGTTGACAGCACTGTATAAGTTTCAGGTGTCCAGCAGAATGATTTGACTTACACACATCATGGAATGAGGTGAGGCTGGCGGCAGGGAGAACTGGATGAAGACAGGGAAAAGGTATAAAGTTCCAGTTACAAAGTAAATAAGTACTGGGGATGTAACGTAGAACATGATACATAGAATTAACACTGCTGTCGGTTATACATGAAAGTTGTAAAGACAGGAAGTCCTAAGAATTCTCATCACAAAGAAAAAATTTTTTTCTATTTCTTTAATTTTGTATGTATATGAGATGATGGTTGTTTGCTGAATCATTGCTGAATATAATAACTTATTTTTTAATGAAGGGGCTACTCAGGAAACAATAAGGATTTCTCTCATCTTAAATCTCAGGTCTTTAATTTGTCAACCATTGGTGCAACATATAGTTACATATATTTAATGGAGGGACTTCTAAAGAAATACAGCCACTCTATTATTTCCATATCAGTGTTAAGGGTTAGCTTTGGGTTCCTAGTTTCCAGTTCTTCGATATTGTTTTATCTCTCCCTTGTAGTTTAAATACAGGCTTTTTATACAGCGTAGGTAACGTTTGTTAACTGGAGGAAAATTCAGCCTATCTAGGTTAATATTTGTTTGTAAATATTTGGGAAGTTTGCTGAGCATGTCTAGTCGTGATAGAATTACATTCGAGGAATTAATCTTTGTATAAATTTTAGCCATAATTTTGTTTTCTATGTTTCTTATTTAGTTTTGTTTTTTTTTTGCAAAGACATAAATGTTCAGCATTTATATTCCATGTATATTTATTGAGGCTCTGCAGTGTGCCTGAGTGATTGTGTACGACCAGGTTCTTGATCTTAAGAAGTTTTCAGCTACATTTTCAAGCAACGTGTGATTATAGGGAGATGAGTTATAGAATGCAAGTACTCTTAAGAGGTTAAGGAGCGAACGAACCATTTTAAGCCAAAGTAGCTGGGAAAGGCTGCGCGAGAAGAGGGTAGGGACAGAGCTGCTTTTGGAGAATGGGAAGTTTTGGGTGGGTGAAGGCTAGTGATGCATGCAGCCTGGACAGAGCATGGAATTGTGAAGGGATGGGTCCGTGCACCGGCCGGGGAAGCTCAATCTCTGTTCTCAGAGAAAATGATGTCCTCAGAGATGCACCAAGGCTGGAGCACAGCCATTAACCATTTTTTTAAAAGACTTTTCAATACCAATTTGCAGAGATTAACATTTAGAAAATTCTGCTTTTCTCTCTTGAGTTTTTCTGAAATGGGTGAAACTCCTATCTTCTTGGACGGGTTTTGATCTTTCTCTTGCTGACGCCAACTGACAGTTGATGGTCTCCCTGTGACAGGAGACTTCCCAGGCTTTGCTGCCCATTCCAGCGTGGCCCTCCGATATGGGTGATCCATCGGCTTCAAGTGTTCACCCAGAGCCCCGTCTCAGCTCTCTGACTGTCAGGTGGCCTCAGAGACTCTTACTTCACGGATCCCTAAACTGGAGGGCAGGTGTCTTTCCTCTTAGCTAATCACTGTATTTTAACTGACTGGTTACGTGTTTATCTCCCTGAATTGATTGTGAACTAAACAGTAAAGACAGTGTCTTATTCATCTATGGACCCCCAGATCCAAGGATTCTTATTAACTGAATAAATGAATGAATGAATGAATGAACGAATGCATGAATGATTAGCTGGCGCATTACCTACCTCCTCGCCTACTGGTGCTTTCCAGAGTAGCTCCAGAACCTAGTTCTAGCAGAGCCTGATTTCTGAATCCTGAAATGTGAGGCAATTGCTTCAATGTTCCACATCCTTGGGACAAATCTGCCACAGATTTGTCACTAGAATTCCCAGAACCACTACTAGAAGTAATGTGGTCATGAAACCAAACTAAAATTAGAAAAAAAAATTTTTCTTTCTAGTTTTAAATCCAGAAAAGCCTTTTAAAGGGGAGTTTCCCTTCACAGGAGGCTTGACTGGTCAGTAAGTGCTATAAAGGTGAATTATGTATTTATACATATTATAAATGTGAATACATGGGCCCGCGAACTCCCTGAGGAATCTTCCCACACGCTGGCTCCCTCTCTGACAGGCTCCCACTGGGCGAACACGAGCAGGTGTGTCCTGAACGCCGTCCGCCCCTGTCTCCAGCTGATTTTACAGACCCTCCTGGAGGAGAGACTCCAAAGGGAACTCTGAGGCCGGGAGACACAGCCTGAAAAAGCCTGGTCACATTGGGAGATGAAGGCACAGGCTCCTTTGAGACTTGATTATATTATCACCGCCCTCCCCCATTTTCCTGTTGGGGAAGCAGCCTCAGAGAGCTTGTGTAACCTGCCCCAGGTCACACAGCTGATTAATTGTCCAAATTAGTATTGAGAGCAAGGCCAGTCTTGACTTTGAGAATTTAGATCCTTCCCTCATTGTGGAGTCTTCTCTGAGGATGTGATGGATGAACACAGACGCAGGAGGAGAGCATAGGACACCGAGACAGCGCCCGCACAGAGGCAGCCAGAGGCCGTGTTCACCCAGAATGTTCTCACCAGGCACTTTCTGGTCCCAAACTCAACTGTTTATACGGGGCTCGGAAGACACGGGAAGACTCTAATTATATCCCGTGAGTCACATTTACATTATGCTTCCCTAGAATGATTTTCTTAGTAATCTTATTAAAACTTGGACGTCTCAGACAAGGGCCCATGAGAAAAGTTCCCCCCCCCAATATTTTTTCTGCTCTTTTCCTTTTTCAGCCCATGAAAAAGCTGTTTTTGCCATATGACTGCCTTCTGTTGTTTGTGGAACAAAGTACAATGCTAAAGAACAATTTGGCACTGTTCTGTTTCTTTTAATGAGAAAAATATGAGGCTATAAAGATTTTTTATAAGAATGTAGGCTATTAGAAGGGGGGGGCATATTGATACCTGCAACTAAGCTGATAGAGAAACAAAACCGGAACCATTTCCAAGAGGTATAGTGGTTCAGTGTGGTTTTGTAGAAGCCTTCTGTCTGCCGGTAGTATTCCATTCTTAGACACATCTGCAAATATTTTCTATGTAAAATTCACCTTTAAAAAATGAAAAGTGCACATCTTGGTAATAGAACTGCGTGTCCCACAGAGCTACATCTTGGTCCCTTAGGACCCAGCCAAGTAGTGGAGATGTTTTCCCAAAATATTTTTTGTTATATTTTTCCGCTGTTACAAAATGTTAGCATTCTATGGCTATTATCCGTATTGTTAGAAAAGGATTGTATCAGCCACTGATTGAAACAGACATGTTTTGTCACAGTGCCTTCGAGATCACAGATCTGCTTGGCCCTGTGGGTAACTGCTTTGGGCTTTGATCTTTTCTCCCTTTCTCTCTCTCTGAAAATAGGTATTGAGCATGTGCTCTGTGCTAGGTTTGGGGGGTGTAATGCACGGGTGATTTGCTGTCTGCCCTTAAAGAGCTTACGGTGAACTTGAGGACGCACACGAAGAGCAGCTTGGCTGAAACTCGTGCAGCATGTGCTAAGGGCGCACTGGAGGCCCAGATGGGCTTGGGGTGCTGCTCTAAGGTTTCCCAAAGAGGGGCCGCTGCAGCTGAGCGATGAAGAGGCAGCAACTAAGGGGAGAGGTGAGACAAACCCAGGGCTCATGGGCTCCTTAAAGCTTGAGTAATTTTCTTAGCGTCTCATAGCAAGCAAATTCCACAGTCAGGATGTGAGCTTGGTCTGCTAACCACTGGACTCTAGTGCCCCATGGGCATCTTCGTAGGGATCCGTCATGGGGGATTCAGCAGCAACCTCCAGCCCAACCAGACGTGGTAAGCAGTGGCTGCAACAAGGAGAGTGGGCAGTGACCAGGGTACATGTGGCTGTAGGAGCTGAGTGGGTGGAAGGTCTCTTCCATCCAAGGACGTTTGGAGGCCAGAGTTTGGGACCCACTTAGAGGGAAGTGAGTAGAAGGACACATCCCCCTTCCTCTTTCTCTTCCTCCTACTCTTTCTTCCTTTCTTGAGATAGAAAAGTTGGCCAGACCCAGTGAGTTCCAACTGGGGAAAGGTTTGCAGCCTTCAAATGCATCCTGATGATTTTATTAACCAAGGGGCAAGAATGGTGGTGATTTGCAGTGATGTTTCTGGTGTCCTAAGACCCTGGGCAAAGTGGAAGAGTAGCCAAAGTTTGTCTTTGGCAACCTTGCACCTCCCCTTCTGGACTCCATCCCCCCAGAACCTGCTGTCCTCCTGTCACCTCCTACTTCTTCGGAGGCCTCCACCCTGAGTCCCTTCCAAAGGTTTCCTCCCTTCGGCCCACCTCAATCAAAACTCTCTTTCCCTGAGCCCTCAATTAATTAGATCTGATTATCTAATTAAACTAATTCGCACCGAGGTATGAATGAGGCTTAATCCTCCAGGGGACATTTGCATTTTAAAAGAAGAGCTTTTTAACCCAAATGCCTCAACAATTAGTGGAAGATGTAGGGAGGTATCTGGGGGAGCTTGGGGTTTTCCTGGGCCCCCTGCTTCCTAGGCCATCACTGGCCTGGGTTAACCCAGTATTCCCTCCACCAAGGAGTTAAAAGATTTGGAGACAGCATTGTACATGCCCACCCTGTGTGTCCCACCCTCTCTGCCTTTGACAGTTGGTGGAGTTAAAAAAAATATCATCCCTGAAGAAGAGGGTTTCTACTAATACTGTGAAGCTTCAGTCCTGGTTGTGAAGTGCTTTCTTTTCGTAGAATCAGCCTTCAACTCCTGAAGCAGAGAAGGTCTCAGGATTCCTGGGGGCAAAAATGATAAGATTTCTAGGCCTACCCTCACAGCAGCCACGATGGTTGTCCTGAAACAGTCAACATTCACTCTGGTTTTTTTCACCCTAATTTTAAATCCCGGAACAGATTCTACTTTTTCAAACGGGAGAGAGAGAAGCATTTGTATTCCAGCCCTGAATTGACATGAGGCTGAAGTTGACCAGAGCAAGAGGGTCTGGGTTAGAAGCAGCTTTGAAAGTCCCTATGGTAGTGTCTGCCTGTGCCCCTCTCTGGGAAGAGATATATAAAGGCCATTTTGTTCCCTAATGCCCTCGAGCTCGAAGTGACGGAGTGCATTCCAGCAAGATCCAAGTTAAGGAAATTCTCTGGGAATCCAACCCCAAAGCTGCCATATTACTGACCACTGGCCTGCTTTGTCCAAGACTGCCAAATGTTATGATCATTTCCCATCAAACGTTGGATTCCCACGTATAGACACGACCTAAAAATGTATGGATTGTTCTTTCTTTAAGGTATGACTCAGAATTCCTGAAAATAAGAATATGGACAAACATAATTTATATGCTCATTATTGATCGTTTTGTCCAAGGTCTCTTCTTGATGTAACACTTATTTTTGCTATAAATTTGCTATGCTTATTCATACTTTTTACCTCTTTTCCTGTTTCTGAACGCATTCAAAGGTCCCATATTCTTTTTTTTTGATTAATTAACTTATTTATTTATTTATGGCCACATTGGGTCTTTGTTGCTGTCCGCGGGCTTTCTCTAGTTGCGGCGAGCGGGGGCTACTCTTGGCTGCGGTGGGCGGGCTTCTCACTGCGGTGGCTTCTCTTGTTGCGGAGCACGGGCTCTAGGCGCATTGGGCTTCGGTAGTTGCAGCACGTGGGCTCAGTAGTTGTGGCTCGCGGGCTCTAGAGCGCAGGCTCAGTGGTTGTGGCGCACGGGCTTAGTTGCTCCGCGGCATGTGGGATCTTCCCGGACCAGGGCTCGAACCCGTGTCCCCCTCTTTGGCAGGCAGATTCTTAGCCACTGCACCACCAGGGAAGCCCCAAGTTCCCATATTCTTAACATATTGAGGTAGGGTATAGGCAGGGGCTACAGTTTGATATTGTTGACAAAGAATTGGCATTTTCCATTCTATCTTGAGTGATGGATTAAGAGAATTCTTTTATGTGAGTGCCGACTGATTTTGCATGCATTCCTGTAATTTTTTTTTTATAGAGTTTTTGTTTTTTTTTTTAATTTTATTTATTTATTTATGGCTGTGTTGGGTCTTCGCTTCTGTGCGAGGGCCCTCTCCAGCTGCGGCAAGTGGGGGCCAATCTTCATCGCGGCATGCAGGCCTCCCACTATCGCGGCCTCTCTTGTTGCGGAGCACAGGCTCCAGACGCGCAGGCTCAGCAATTGTGGCTCATGGGCCCAGCTGCTCCGCGGCATGTGGGATCTTCCCAGACCAGGGCCCGAACCCGTGTCCCCTGCATTGGCAGGCAGATTCTCAACCACTGCGCCACCAGGGAAGCCCCTGTAATATTTAAATCAACTGAATTTCTTGGAATGATAAGAAAAAGTGTTGTATATTATTGATGATATAAAAAATAGTGTTGCATTCACTCAGGAATGCATATGGAAACAGTGGGGATGTCCTTTCCTGGCTCTTATATTTTAAGATTATAACTCTTGCAGTAAAAACAGCACTACTAATACAGTAAGGCTTCAAAAAGCAGAGCTTACATGCAAAAGCAAAACAAATAATACAATGGGAAGCAGTAAAAATTGTGATTAAACCTTTCATCTGATTATTTTTCATTTCGTATGCTATTTGAGTTTTTATCTTTATGTTTTGCTTCACGGAAGGAATAAGTATGACATCTGGACAAGGCATTCACAAGGGAGGACAGAACTGTTTTCTGTGGATATTTTAGCTGTCAGGGCCCGAAAATTAAAGTGGGAGAACTGACCAGCTGGAAAAAACAAAATAGGGTTATACGTCTTAAGTGATTTGGGTTCATGCTTACATACGTTGTTTAAATTATTATGAAATTATCGCTAGCCTATTATATTTTATTTCACCCCCAAATATTTGTTTACTGTTAAATACATCATGGCTCTTTTAAATTTTTATTTTTGTATTGAAGTATAGTTGGTTTACAATGTTGTGTTAGTTTCTGGTATACAGCAAAGTGATTCAGTTATACATATACATATTCTTTTTCAGATTATTTTCTGTTATAGGTTATTACAGGATATTGAATACAGTTCCCTGTGCTGTACCATAGGTCCTACGTATTTTTCTGTTTTCTGTATAGTGATGTGTATCTGTTAACCCCAAACTCCTAATTTATCCCTCCCCCTCCCTTTCCCCTTTGGTAACCATAAGTCTGTTCTCTCTGTCTGTGAGTCTGTTTCAATTTTGTAGATGAGTTCACTTGTGTCATATTTTAGATTCTACGTATAAGTGGTAGCATATGATATTTGTCCTTCTCTGTCTGACTTACTTCACTCAGTATGATAATCTCTAAGTCCATCCACGTTGCTGCAAATGGCATTATTTCATTCTTTTTTATGGCTGAGTAGTATTCCACTGTATATTATAGCACATCCTCTTTATCCATTCCCCTGTCGATGGACATTTAGGTTGCCTCCATGCATGACAGCTCTTTTAGAGTGTGTGATCAAACTTGAGTTTTCCTGATAAATATGCAAATAAATCATTAAAGATTTTTTTTTCAGTTGTACTTAAAGCCTAGAGGTTATTTTGGTTTATCTGCAAGCTATACATCACGAAAGGAGGTTCTGAGCCAGAGTGTTTATAATCAGAGCAATCCTTGATCTATCAGAAGATTTACTGAATGCTGATTGTCTGTAACTAGTGGTGTTCTTCAGATGAGGAGACAGAGGGTTTCTAGATTACATAACATACAGTTCACATCTACACCTCCTGTTCTGGATCACTTTGATGTGCTCGGCACTGCTGTGCGCGCAAGGAGTCTACGTATGTAAATTGCTGCCTTGGATTATGATGTGTTACTCACTCTACTGAAAACAGTTCTTAAAAATATTATGGGATTAAGACAAAAGATCCCATTTTTTTAGAAACACATTGCTTATGCTAATTTGATCTTAATTTCCTGTGTGATATTTCTTTGTTTTGTTCTGATTTTGATAGAATAGCCTCCAGAGAAGTAAAAACGTCCTTTTCTTTGGAAGGGAAAGAAGATAAAGGTGAGAGAAAGAAACCAGGGATATAGATAAGGGAGGGAGGCTGGTTCACATATGATTCTCATTTTACACGATATTTTGTAGTTAATCTCTTTGGGTCTTCATTTCCTTGGCTGTGGAATGCCAGGAATAGTGTTTAACCTCATTATGAGGCATAAATAAGGTAGCGTATGGAGAGCACCTACCTTTGGGCATGGCACGTGGTGGCAGTCAATACGCCCTAGATTCCTTTTTATTCTCCTCTCTGCTGGTGAAGAACTCAAATTCAGAGAATCTACTTTGCGTTAAAACCGAAAACCACATCACGTTTATCAGAGATGAGCTATTAGATTGCTTGCACAGCTATTTGTCAAACTATGTAACATTACCATTGTTATAGATCAATAACAATAGAATATTGGCGGTTTCCTGTGGTTTGACCCAACGCTGAAATACAGAATTAACACAACTATTCAGGTCCTACAGATCATACGGATAAATTCTTTTTCTGAACCATCTTGATCTTTGACGTAAAGGTGCTACTTTTACATGAATGGATTGTTTTACTTCTGTACTTCCTTTCCACAATACAAGATAAAAATAGTAGTTCAACATCCTATGGTTTCTGATTCTTCTTCATTACCTCTTCCGTAAAAAGACCAAAAGTATCCCTTGGTCGTCAGTCTCCCAGCCCCACCAAGCTTCTTTGGTTTCAGGCTACATCTACATGAATTCCCAAGACCGTGTATGAACCATCTACCGATAATAGCTCCTTGTAGCGTTGAAGTTCTCTTATTTGTATCATGTACGTTCTTTTAGGCGGCAAATCCAGATAGGGTCAGGTTGCCTCATTAATTGTGATTTTCTGTGTGATGCCAGGGAGTATAGAAAACTGGCCTCAGGGCAGCCAGGCCTCAGAGGAAGCTGGAAGGTCATCTGTGCGTTTCCCGGATTCCAGTATGGCGCTAGGTACCCCGTCCCGGGCCCGGGACTCAGCGCCGGTTTAAGTGACTCGGTTTCTCCACCTGCACATCTGCGACTGCTGCCCCTTCCTCCTCCCGATGAAGGACTCTCTCTGGCCTTCCCTCTGCTCTGTGGCCCATGCCGCTCACACACGGGGCCCGTGTCATGGCTTCTACCCGGGCCCCTTGATCACTCAGCCGTCTTCAGGGGTGCATCTCATCTTGCGCATCTCAGATTAAACATCACCTCCCTCGGAGGGCATGACCCCCTCCACCACACATAGGAACCTGATGTTTTCATAGCACCTATTATCATCCGTAATTATTTATTTGCTTGTTTATTTGTTTGTCTGTGTCCCCCATAGACAAGGGCAAGGTATCTGTGCTCTACCATTCTAGCCCTCGTACCTAGCGCAGTGCCTGGCACATAATAGGTCCTTGAAAAATAATTGTTGAATGAGTAAATGTATGAACCAGCAAGAAACTCTTCTGAAGGGCCTGTGACACCACGGCAGACTCCCCAAGGCTTCTCAGGGAGAGGACTGTCCAGTACATTCTCTCTTCTAATGCAGACATTTGAACCACTGTTAGTTTGGATACCTCACCGAAAGGGAGGCACATTTTGCCAAAGCACATGTCTTTCTGTTGAGGCACTTCTGTCCATTAAGCTAGGATGTGTGTTTTCACACGTTAGCTTTTGTTCTGCTATTAGAAGGAAGTGGGTAGTACACAGAAACGAAACTTTCAGTAAAACAGTAAATAAAAGCGGACCTCAGATAGAGAGATTTAAAGGTTGTTCGGGAAAGTGTTGTCTTGGAATTAAATCGTAAGAGAGAAAAGCATACGTGGGAGCCAAAGAATTGAAAGGAAGAAATATCAAAGTGAAGAGTGGAAAAAATGAAGCCCCAGTGACTGAAGCACATCAAAGAAACAGATGATGGAGTGGCCGGCCGCAGGGTAGAGTTTTGGCGTTTGAGAAGTGAAGCTGGGAGCTAAGAGTGGTGGGAAAACACTGGCTGGGGATTATTCAGGACTGAAAGAGTAACAAGGCATTAAAAATCCCGGATTACGTAATAATCTGTGGCAGATTTTCAACTGAAGTAGTTTCTCCTAGTTATTAACAGCCACTTGGTTGAAAAGGGAAAAGATTCAAGCAAGGGCATTTGTACGTCTCTTCGTAAAACTAGGTTTGAAATTCAAAGCGTCTTCTTTATTGACCCCTGAAATGCTACCGGGCAGCTCTACCTCTTCCAACTTCATGGAATCACCGTGGAACAGAGCAGGGGAAGGGAGAGGAAGGCTGTGTCACTCTGATTGGAGAAGAGCTCAGGTGTGTAATTATTTTAGCGTGTGAGATAAGGAAACAATAAAAAAAATTTTTCAGGGAAAATGGATGATGACACATAATGCTGCTTCTCTTTGCTCGCGTTACGCAGGAAGGTTGACATTTTACTGTGTCTCAAGGTCGTGGACATTGAGAACGACCCCTCTGTCTTTTAGAAATCTCTGAATTATAGATCTTCGAGTTAGCAGGAACCTCAGGATAATTTCAACCAACCCTTTACTTCCAGAAAGGCAAGATGTTATTATCCCCTGTTTTAGAGAAGCGACAAGTAAATTAAGTTACGTGCTGTGGTCACGTGACTGAGAAATACTGATGAGTGAGGGTGCAAAGGGAGTGGGGTGGCAGGGCGGGCTGTGGAAAGGCTGACTCCAGTGCGCTGTTGGGGCCTGCCTTCCATCAGACCACAGGCAGGGTGATTCTCTCTCATGTCGTTATGGACCCAGGGGAAGACTTGCTGTATTTAAGTGGGCCGTTGTTTACCAAAACAGTTTCTTTCCTTTCTGAAAGAAGGGAGGAAGGAAGGAAAGAAAAAGGGAGGGAAGGAGGGAGAGAGAAGGATGGAGGGAAGGAGGGAGGGAGGGAGGAAGGAAGAGAGGAAGGAGAAACCTCTACTGAAAGAAAGTGTCAGTTGATTCTAGGTCCATATGGTTGAAAAAGGGAGAGAAATTACCTTGACTTGATCTTTTCTGTATTTTGAATTATGGTATCTGATGACCCACATTTGAACAAATAAAGACATTAAAATGTTGGGTCCTTATTACCAGGTCACAGATCTGACAGTAGAATTGCACTCTTTGAGAATTTTAATACTGACACTGATGTGGACACACAATGATGGCTGATGTCTACCTGTGGTCTCAGAGATGGGAGGTGAGGACCAGCGCTCCTCCGTAAGTTGAAATAGATTCTCTCCCGTCTTGCATTTGCTCTATGTATATAGGTAAATAATATTATTAACTTCATAGCTCTTTAATCAGGTGAGGGGCCATGTGTGCACATACCAAAAGGGAATTCTTATATTTCACTTTATATCATCTTTACATAGAATTCTCTAGCTGATTTGTTGTATTTGCCATGCTTGATTTCTGGAGCTTCCATTCTGGAAAGCTGAGGCTTCTCTGTGATCCACAGCCTCTTCCTAGATGTCTACAAAACATTGAAATTTTTAAAAAGGATAGAAATGTGATGACAGGCTCTCCATTTCTAAAGCAATTCAATTGAATGATGGATCCCAAAATAATTGACTTCAGTTTGTGCTGAAATGACCTTTGATCTCTCTTAGCCTGGCATTTCCAGCCTAGCTTTGTTTTACAGAAAAAAGAAGTATTCCTTTTATTTATTAGTTCTCTGTTGCTTTTGAATTATAAAGCTATCCCTTATAAAGAAAAACAGACATTTGAAAGAAAAGTGAAGAGGACAGCATCTTGTGCATATTAAACCACAATAGTGAGGATGATTAATAAGCCACATACATGTTTCCTGTTACCATTTCCCATATTTCCTTTGATTCTTAACTTTGGCAGGAACTCTTCAATCAGGTAGAGTCTGTCATGTGCAACTAAGGCATACACCATTCCATCACCTCTCTATGGGTGCCCCAAATTTCTCTCTTCCTTTACTTAAAATTGCAACCAAACTTGGGATTTGTCTGGGCTTTGTCTATATGAAATAGTTTGTATTTTTAAAATAATATCTATTAAAAGAGGATATTTTGAATCGATTTTTCCTGATATCTTTAGCTTTCCTTTCCCCCGATTCAGCATCAGGTACCATTTTGACACGTAGCATGACTGAGGAGAGGCTGAAGTTAATTGAGGTTAGCAAGAAAAATATTACTGTCAATTTGAGATTTTTTTCTTTAATTATTTTTAACTCATGAATAATCAACTAAATGGAAAAGAAACGTACATTTAAGAGCATCTTGAAAATTCCCACTTTTGGAAGCATCAGAGGAGAGGTGTCCCTTGTGACACTCTCTACAATAGGACATGCCACTGGCTTTTGGCAGATGACATAGTTGTTTTTTTATTTTTTTTAAAGGATGCTTCTTTTGAAGTGACGGAATGAATACACTGGGAAGAGGAAGTTGAGCATATACAGCCATAAAATGCAATTTGTGTTTTCAGTGACAACATGGCTACACTGGAGCATCGGGAGTGAGAGTAGCAAACAGCTATAAAGACAGGGTGGTGTTGGGTCTATACTGAGAAAGGTAAACAGCCAGTAGGTAGAGCTCTGCATCACTGTGTAAGCTTCAAGTCACCGTGCTTCTGTAGAGCACAATACTGGACCTTTTGGGCTTGCAATAGACAGGGAAAGAGGGGGCCTAACAAAACTCACTTGAATGACACATTTTCTTTTAAAGGCCAGGAAGTTGTTTTATCAACCCTGCGATCCAAGTATCTAAGGCTGTCTGGACTATTGAATTTCTTTTACTGGAAAAAAATGTATTATTTTGCCCAAAATTTAGCAAAGAAGAAAATCCATTTAAAAGATTATTCCACAGCCTGTTGCCCTTGGACTTTTCCCATGTTCATGCCTCACCCCCATCCTTTCTTGGCGTGTGTGATTTGAATACTCTCTCCTTTGTAAAATGAGAGGCAGCATTTTAGTTTCATGTTGATGCCTGTAGAAGGTGGACGTCATGTTAAAAACACTTCTGTGATCTGGACATGAAAGTGGACGTTCCCGGTGCCCCATTCTTTGTGGGTTCGGGTCACTCCGTCACGTGTTTATTCAACAAACGTTTATGGAGCAGCTGTCACTATTCGGGAGGCCGCTCTGCTTTGCTGAGAGTTCACAATGGAACTGTTTTTAAAAGTAAGATACATAGGATGGGATGCTTGGTCATCCGTGACCACTAGTTTTCCTTTTATCTGTGCACTATTCTCCCTTTAACAAGGCTGAATGCCTTTTCCTTAAAAAGTTAAATGGGAAAGTCATTAATCATGTTTGGTCCAAAGCAATGGTAAAAGAAGATCTAAAACTTGAAGCCAAGAAACTGGTGTTGAAAACGATATATAAAGAGTGTGTGAGGAACTTCCCTGGTGGCACAGTGGTTACTAATCCACCAGCCAATGCAGGGGACACGGGTTCGAGCCCTGGTCCGGGAAGATCCCACATGCCGCGGAGCAACTAAGCCCGTGCACCACAACTACTGAGCCTGCGCTCTAGAGCCCAAGTGCCACAACTACTGAGCCCACATGCTGCAACTACTGAACCCATGCACCACAACTACTGAGCCTGTGCTCTGGAGCCCGCGAGCCACAACTACTGAGCCTGTGCACCACAACTACTGAGCCTGTGCTCTAGAGCCCGAGTTCCGCAACTACTGAGCCCACATGCTGCAACTACTGAGCCCATGTGCCACAACTACTGAGCCTGCGCTCTGGAGCCTGCGAGCCGCAACTGCTGAGCCCACGTGCTGCAGCTACTTAGCCCACACGCCACAACTACCAAAGCCCACACACCTAGAGCCTGTGCTCCGCAACAAGAGAAGCCACCCCGATGAGAAGCCCGCGCACCGCAATGAAGAGAAGCCCCACTCGCCACAACTAGCGAAAGCCCGCGCACAGCAATGAAGATCCAACGCAGCCAAAAAAGAAATAAATTAATTTAAAAAAAAAAAAAAGAGTGTGTGATAAATGTGCACTTTATCTAATTCTAAAATGGAAGGATAGACATGGCTTTCTTAGGATTCAGATGGAGAGGTGTTCATCTGACGAGTCATTTTTCCTTGAGAGTGCTGCGTTTGGAAGCATTCTTTCTAATTTCTGTGTGAGAAGACAGGCTTCGGTCATTAAGACCTGAGCTTCCAGGGATGAGGACCTGAAATATCCACGTATGGAGAGTCATCACTTTGACTAATGGAGGATTCTGAACACTTGTCACCCTAAGCACCTCTTCACAGTGTGTCATTTTTCCAGCTCAGTTGATTTTTGATATATCTGCCTTTATCAGTCATTGAGGTGGAAATTTCATCACTCTTACATGCTTTTTGAGTTTTTCTTAGTGTTTGTTTGTAATAGGTTTTATGGGTGATTAGTTATGTGAATTGCGGCATTCTCGTTGATGGGAACCTATCTTAATTTCACCTGTGAAACCTGCTTCTCTCATCAACTCTGCCATAAACACAGGTAGGGTTTGTTTTTCATTTAAACATACCTTGTGGAAATTAGTGTATGTACTTTTCATCGTTACTTAGTGTGAAAATTAATAGCTGAATTATTATTGGCACTAATGTTTGAGCACTGGCCTTTCCGATTCTGTGATTTCACACGTCGGTTACTATGCTGGGACACACCAGTGACTAATCGGTCAGTCTTTGCTCTACCAGGCACTATCAGATGTCGGGATTTTACCAAAGCCCCACTGAACAATATTATGACATGAGAGTAATATTTCTGTTTCTGCTGCAGATGATCATTTCTGCCTTAAAAGCTTTCACAGTGAAACACGAGAATTGGTGTTATCAATTCTTAAACAGAATAAGAATAAGTCACATTATTTTATTTTATTTTACCTAATGTGACTGCATGTATCTGCCCTAATGGTCAACACCAGTCGTGGTTCAGTGCACCAGTTTTATGTCACACAGATCTGGGTTGGAGCCCTAGCTCTGCTACTTAGCAACTGTGTGACCTTGAGTGAGTTACTTAATTTCTCTGAGTCTAGGTTTCCTTCTTGGTAAAAGAAGGTTTAATAAAAGTTTCCACCTCATATGTGTGTTATAGAAATTAAATGAGATAAATAAATGTTAGCTGTGTATGTAAAACTTCTTTCAGTCACTATTAGGCAACTTTTTTAGGCACGCCAGGGCTGTATATTTTAAATTTTATATTGTCATTTCTAATGGTTTAATTTTTAGTTTGGAGGTCTTTCCTTTTGTTTTAATATTGCATGATTATAATGAGAATATTCTACAGAAACATTATTTTTCTAGATATAAATTTTAGGATGGTAAGACTCATGAAGACATTTGAATGTTATAGCATGATTTTGTTATAATAGCTTCCTTGCTAGATGATCACGTTCCTATTATTCAAGAGGAAGATTTTAAATAGAGTATGAAGACTCTATAGGGGATAGTGAAAAAATTACACAAAAGCAAATGAACTAAATCTAGTCGTGGCAAGCGAGAGATGCCCTGAAGACAATATTCTATTATCTTTTCTCTTTTGAGATAATTCATTTTTCTGTTACAGCCAGCTCCATTGTCTCATTTGGGTTTTTTGGGACACCACGTTCACATAAATCAGGAAGCTATTGATTACTGAAGACTTACTATGTGTGAAACACAAAAGTGGATAACATCAGAGAGGGTCTTTTGGATGGGGTGATTCTGAATTTTCTTTTTTTTTTTTAAGTTGTGCATTGCATAAAGACATTTGCCCTGAGAAAATGGCACTGTCTTCTTTCTTTTTTTTAATTTTTATTTTATATTGGAGTATAGTTGATTTACAATGCCGTGTTAGTTTCTGGTGTATAGGTTATTACAGAGTATTGAGTAGAGTTCCCTGTGCTATACAGTAGGTCCTTGTTGATTATCTATTTTATGTATAGTAGTGTGTATATGTTAATCCCAACCTCCCAATTTATCCCCCTCACCACCTTTCCCCTTTGGTAACTGTAAGTTTGTTTTCTAACTCTGTGTATCTGTTTCTGTTGTGTTAATAAGTTCATTGGTATCATATTTTAGATTCCACACATGTGTTATATGATATTTGTCTTTCTCTGTCTGACTTACTTCACTTAGTATGATAATCTCTAGGTCCATTGATGTTGCTGCAAAAGGCCTTATTTTGTTCTTTTTAGGGCTGAGTAATATTCCATTGTATATATGTACCATATCTTCTTTATCCATTCCTCTGTTGATGGACACTTAGGGATGACTGTGAATTTTGAGGTTGAGAAACATGTGGAGTAATAGAAAATGACGGTACAAACTTCACTGACAGCCCGTGCCCTTCCCCTTCTCAACGGTTGTAGCCAAAATAGTTCAGTCTGCAACAGGAATGACACAGCTCAAAACTGGTTTGCATGGACACAAACCAGAGAACTTGTTGATTGTACAGATCTTTTATCGTCCTGCAGTTTTCAACCACTCTCCCTTGGCTTATTCGTGTGCTGCTGATGAATAAGGGGTGCCGACAACTGGAGATCAACTTGTCAAGATATTTTTGGGGGGGGTGCACCGAGAAGACACAGGTGGACTGGATCTAGCTTCCAGAAAGCTGAGCTGCACTGGTTTGTGAGAATGGCACGCTTGACCAGCGCTGAGCGTCACATTGTCAGGCCAGCTCCAGAAATTATTACACTTTTCCTGAAATGTGAGCATTCTGCCCTGAAAGTATGGAAGAGGATGTGATCAGGGCAATAAACAGCTCTACGCAAAAAGCAACAGGTTATTAGCAAAGAACAAGTCCCGAAGGGCCAACGAGTGAAGAGTGCGATTAACCAGAATGCTTGATTCCTTGACTGAGGTTGTAAGGCACTGACTTACTGGGGAAATAATTGCATTATGATTGTGGATGACTTTCCAGTGTTGTTTTGAGTCTTTTATTCCTTTCAACGTGCCACCAAAACAGCTAATATTTCAAAGGATGCCATGAATAGTGTTGTGGAGAATTTGCTGAACTAGAAAATTAGGTGTGATCAGACTAAAATGTTCTTTCAATGAGCCATCGACAGGAATGTGGAAGAGTATTATTATTCAAAATCCATATTTTGATGGTGTTCTGCTTATAGACATTTTAGCCATAATTTATCCTCTTTTACTACAATTTCTTAACTAGGTAAGAAACGTTGCTATTTACTCCCCAAGTTCTGCAGATCCAACTGAAGGGGGTGTGATCCAGCCACTTGGGGGATCTAATGCAAAACCAATAACAACTTTGGACACATCTCTTGCCCTCTCTGTGAAGGATTCTGCATTGTCTTGCTCAGATCCATCCTGAGAAGAAGCATTAGACTCAGTCTAGTCAGGCAGTGGGGAATCTGGCCCACCTTCTTCCCTGCAGCAGCAAGAAGTTACACAGACCTGTACTTCACGTCCCCAAGAAGAGGAAACAGGGTCCCCTGGTGCGCTCCCTTGTACGACAGTAAGCCATACTTATATTTGAGATACATTTTCTCTTTTTAGTGGCTCATACTTGAGGAACCAGGTTTTCAGAGCCAACTTAACTATCAGAGCATATATGAACATGTTTATCAATTGTAATACATTTTCTAAGTATCCTGGTATCCTGAGTTAATCTTCTAGGTATTTGCCACTTGAATCTTTCTTGCACTGAGTTATCTGGATGCATTTCCTGTGGGGAGTTTATAACGAAATATTTAAATGGAAATTAAATTCTAATAATTTGGGCATTTTCTACATATTTCTATTTATTATCATTGGACCAATATTTCGATACTCATGGTTTTCTGAACCCCATGTGAGTGAAGTCCTTCTTACCTGAGAACTTTTGCCAATAGCACGATGGTAAATTGCCTCAATTATGTAGCTCTTCATCTGCCTCATGTTTCATGGTTTTTGAGTTGTACATACTGGAGAGGTTCTGTAGATAAAGTATGAGCCGAAAAAAGCATTATGTACATTAGTTGAAATTGGCATCATGTTGCCAAACTGTAATAAGCCTTAGGGGAGCTCAGTGTTGAAACCGCTCAATTGAATGCTGCGATTTCCCATAACAATTTAAAAGGCCTGCAGGCGTGCTAAAGTCCTAGCTGGATCTTTCAGTTAGCACTCTGTAACATGACCCCAAAGTCTCATTTACATCACAGCAATTAAAATATATTCCACATTACATGTTTACTACTGTAGACTGTAGAAAGAATCCAATGAAACGTGTCTATTTTCCAGAAATAATCATGGAAATCTTTATGTTCATGATTTCTTCTTTTCTAGGTGGTCTCACCATTTCATATGCTCAGAGGGGAATGGTGATTGTGAAGTGGGAAAAGGTCGGGGGCGGGGGAGGAGTGCAAATCTAGACTAATGATAACTAGTAGTCATCGCTACTTGTTTACCCACGTGAAATCCGGTTAGTAGGCTGAGTCGGGTTCATAGGTGACAGGTGTCCATTATGCAAAATAATTAATGTTATCAGTGCTAACTGGCCCCCCTACTGGTAGTTAGAAGTAGAGGGACCACAAATTAAATGAGTGTTAAAATAATACACCTCCTGGTTGCAGAAATGCTGCCCCTGCACTAGGACGGAAACGCCAGCGCCCAGCTGGGAAGGTGACAGGTTGACTCACCTGGGGAAGGTGTTTCCTTAAGTTAGAGCCCTTTCCTTAATTCTCCATCCAAATGAATTTTAAACTCCTCCCGGCATATGGATTAGAACTATAAATATTAACTGATATCATAACTATTTTGTAATGAGATGAATAGCAAGCTCAATTATTTTAAAGCAAAGCCACCGTAGCCAAGATTAGATCATATTTTCTCAACAGTGACTCTTGCATTTTAGTCATGCCTTTCTTTCAAGAAGCACAGACCAAATGGACTTACTCCAAATGGCTGTGGTGGTTTAATACTTATTGAGTAGCCACAATTTACTAGCTTACCTTGAAAGTGTGGTTTTTCACAGCTGTCTAGAATGCATCATCAAGGTATGAACTGCAGTGGCAAAAGCCCAGCTTCTCACCTTGGCAGGCAGTCAACGGGAAGCCAAGGACACGGGATTTCTCTCTCCGTGCGCTCTTGCTTGCACTGGCCTTTCATGGTCAGCAAGAGCCTTGAAAGACTCCTACTTCAGCAGACGTCTGAGAAAGCAACAATGCCATCTGCTGCGTAGGTCCACTTTCATCCCGTGTCTCGGCTTACAACTACCGCTAGTAACAGCAGGAAAAAAATATTTTTTTGCTTGGGCTGCTTCCTCCCGAGCCTTTATGCTAATCATTGAAGGGGTCCCCCGGAAGCAGACGCGGCCCCTCGGCGGGGCGCTGGGCTGGATGGCGGCCCACACCTCCACCCCTCAGCACGTGCCCCTGACAAGGCAGGCCTGGGTCAGGCCACATGTCCCCGACTCACACAATTTTTTATAAATATTATAAATTATGCACATATTTGTCTTTATGATAGAAAACATCCAGGAAATCTGGAACAGTTGACTAATTGGATATCCTTTTCCTATTTTTACTTGACTATTTGGCTGTGCCTATACAAAGTCATAATATTTGAGTATATTATATGTATGCACTTAAAGGCGTGTGATTAAACTTGAGATTTCGAAACAGTCTATTTCTACGTGAGCCTATACCAAGGCAAGCGTCTTTAAGTATCCTGATAGAGTTGTGTTAAAATTCACTAAAAAACATACAACAGACACCAAAGAAGAGAAAGAGTAAGGAGAACGGAATCCTCCTGACGAAGTGCACAGATTGCTTGCCAGACTGGTGATAAGGATGTCGGTCCTTTTCCCCACACCCACGGAGACTGAGTCTACCGCCAGCTAAGAGGGTTTCCATAGTTCTTTGGGCAAATCAAACACTAGGGCTGAACCAAAGGCATTTTGAAACCCTAAAGCGACTCTGGAATTGCTCTGTCCCCCTAAGCTTCACTGCTTCAGGGAAAAGTGGGGTTTGGGAATCTCTGTGTCCGCATCTCTGCAGGGAGATGCTGTGTTGAGCGAGACCCTCCCCTGCAGCGCTGAACCAGCATTTCTTGCTCTCCAGGGGTCTGTGAAGAAGATGCCATTTGGCTGGTTTGGTGCTTTTCAGACTGAGATGAAAACTATCTGGTGGGCAGTAGACAGAGGGTATGTTTATTATAGTAATTTTGCCTGTGGGTTAGAGAGGCATGAATAACTGCAGTTATCTCTATTCTCCAAATACATGTGGGTACTTATCAGGTCTCCACCCAGTTGTTACTAAAATAAACCTCACATAGTTCTTTCAATCTGGAGACTCTTAATCAGTTTCATTGCTTCTCCTGAAAGTCCTTCCTGTTGTTTGCTGACTTTGCTTTTTACTACCAAGATGTAAATATTTGGATGTCAGTAGAGATGCAATCATTTTGAAATTATCGGTGTGGGAACTTTTTTTTTTTCTCATTTTGATAACACAGTATTTCTGAATAAGCTCGCAAAAATTCAAACCCCAAGTTCCATTCAAACATTTTAGCAAAACGTTTTGCTACAGATGTATAATCTCTTGCTCTCCACCTTGTAGAACTGAGCTTTCATACATTTTTTCCCCATCTCAGCTTCCACAGATAAGCCTAATGATGCTGGAAGTTATTCTTGGACATGGAACAGTGCTTTTGAATTTAATTATAATAACTGGTCCTTATCAAGTAGACATTATGTTATATGCCAATCACTGGGCTAAATGCTTTTAAAACTGTATCTCATTTAATCTTCATAATACCTCCATAAGAAAGATATTGTCATATGCATTTTAAAGAATAAAAGGTAGGAAACCAAATCTCAGGGAGTTTAAATAACTTGTCCGAGGTCATAAGTCACATAAATTGTAAATAGTGGAGCTAGACTTTTGGCATCATCTGTCTGATCAAAAACCCACCCTGTATTCCACCCCAGTTGTATTAGTATAGATTTTTTTTTAATTTGAAAAGTCAGGGTAAGAGCTTGTTGGCTCTCTCTCTCTGAGGTCTCTTTTCTTCTATGTAGACTTCAGTGGCAGGAAGGCTCTCTCCACACGGTGGCAAAAATGTAAACAAGCTCCATGTCTTCATCTTCCCATATTAGCAGCTCTACATTGGCTGGTTTTGAGTAGGCACATTCCCAATAGTTTTGTCATGTGTCCTGGAGCTGACCTTTCTGGCCTGAGTTAGGTCACATGTCCATTCCTGAACTAGTCACTGGGATTCTGTGCAGGCAGTTCCTTGACTCCAGGACTGGGGTCTCTTCCACACGAACCCTTTAGAAACCGACGTGGGAGAGGAGCATTTATTCAGAGAAATACGGGGCATACAAAAAAACCCACACCTGACCACAATGGCCGTGATGTAGCGGAGCCTTTCTCCTCTAGTAAATAAACTACGTGGGATGGGAGACAAGCAAAGGGAATTGTGACATGGTTCTCCTCTGAAACACAGAACATCACAGTGAGGTATCAGTTATTTCCTCCTAAATTGTCTTTTCCTCAAAGAAGAAGCTTGAAAATATTCCCAATATATTTGATCTTTTTAACTGGGTCTTGAATTTTCCACCTTTCTTACTCCTCAGTTGAATAAATTAAATAATAATAACTTAATTATTGTGGTATTTTCAATATGACAGCCTTCTCTGACTTTGTTTGTACTGGATCTGTTGACATCCTGACACAGTTTGTCAAACTCTTTTCTGTCATTTCTCCCTCTCCCCAACCTTTTAGAAAACTTTTTTCCTTGGCTTTTGGTTTTTTTGTTTGTTTGTTTATGGCTTAAACCCCCTCTTTGTTCTAAGGTTTGGAAGGAGAGGCTAGTATTAAGAGGACAGACTTGCAATTAACCGAAATGTGTTCCAATTCCACTTGGCTACTTCCTGACTCTGTGTCCTTGGAGGAATCAATTCATCTCTCTGGGCTTTAGTTCTCTCACGTGAAAGTGGAATTTATAATTCTTACCTCCCAAGGTTGCTGTGAGGGTTAAGTGAGGTCATATATGTAAAGCACCTGGCGTATTTTAAGCACTCAATAAATAATCAAGATTGAAATTAATAATTCATCAAGGAGTTTTATGTCCACTCTTCAAGAGGGGAATATGCGCAGCACTTAGGGAAATAATCCTAGTTCTTCACTTAAGAAGCTCCTCCAATGGCATGCAGGTCCCCAGCTGTCACCAGGTCAGTAATACCCACAGGTCAGTTTTAAGATACAGAAGCTGTAGTTGTTTTTAAGCCATCCAAAAGGCTTGCTTATTTTTCTCGCATTATGGCTAAAGGTTTGAGTTTGGAGTCGAAGCTCCACAGGCCTTATAGTTTGGCAACGGTTCAGAGACGTAAATGGAAGGACACTGTGTGGGTGTGTGAGTCCCAGCCTGGCCACTCCCCGGGTGTCTGACTTGAATTTTTTTATGAATTTCTCATATTTCCTCACCTGTAAAGCTGGCAAATACCAGAAACTTGACGGGCTGTTGTTAGAAACCGCAGTGCAGTGTGCAGCCTCGCGTGTAAAACTGTTTAATAAGTGGAGGCTATCGTGATGATTGTGTGTTTGACTGTGGCTGGCGTGTCCACTGGGGTGAACACGTACGTTTGCAGGTGGCATGACAGTCCGCGACCCAGTTCAATCAGAACAATACACCGAGTGATACCAAAGTTGTCTATTTGGTTGCTTTTTACCTAGTGTGTATTTGAGGCCATTTGGATAACACAGTCTCATGACACGTAACTGTTTCTTTGATTTTCCCTCTGAACCCGACAGCATTACTGGCAAATTTTTCAAAGGCCTGGCTCATTTTGAAGCACTGGTGAATAAAGTGGTGGCCTCCAGATTCAGAGTTCCGGCTTAAACCATCATAAAAATACTTAAATATATGTGATGGATATTGGTTGATCCAGGCAGGCAGACAAATTGAGAGATATTATTTACACTTTACCCTAAAGGTCTGGAAGGTAAGAAAGCTTCATTTGGTTCAGCCGCGTTGGATTCTAGAGGACCTTTTCCAAAATTATTCAAAGTATGGAGATTATGACTTTCCTTGCAGTTTTTTAGTCCTTTGCGGCGGTAGCCCACGTAGCTGTATTAATATATTTTACTACGACATTACTATTGTCCATTGTTTTAATTAGGGAAAATAGAATCACTTTTAATTTCAAATTATGCAAGTGAATTGCTTTATTTGTTTTTACGTCATAGAATATATTCCCACTTTACATTACTGGGTGAATTAACCTCATTATCCACATTTTTTTCTTTTTTGATCATTTCCAGTTTCTGTTTCCTTCTACATATAAATAATTTTGAAAGGATTTTTAATGATTTGATCAGACTCAAGCCACTTTTCTTATAGCCTCAGGCACTGTTCTATATATTTTCCAATTAAAAATTTTCCAGTATTCATACTTATTCAGTAGCTATTTTAGTATATTTCTCCTATTTGTTTCATTTTCTAAGTTTTTGTATTTGCTATCTATGATAAAGCCTGAAGAATAATTTTCAGTTTTAAAACAATCAGCTTCCTATTTATCATTTTTAAAATAAAGACGTAAATATATCTTTACTCCCATAAACTGTTCTTAATATGTCAAGTAGAAATGGGTTACAAGATCATTTACATTAAATTATAAATTATATATGACATACATACATTCACACACACATGCATACAAAGGGCCTGAAAAGGTGAACACTAAAATGTTAAGTGAGCAATAATTTTAAGGATTTGTTTTGCTCTTATCTGTATTTTCTAGTTTCCACAAAGAGCAAAGATTACTGCCTAATAATATGTTTTAAATGAAAGAAAAGCGAGAATTGGGAGTGTGCGCTAAATAGTTTTGAGGGGTGGCCTCCTGTTCCCTCTGTCTCAGTAGACATCCCCCTTTTCCCGTCTGCTCCAGCCAGCAGCCTGGTGGTCACCCCCAACTCTTTCCTTTTCCTCACCCTCATTTCAGCCCATCGCAGGTCTTACTGATGCCAAGTCTATCTCTCCCATCCACCCACCGCCCTAAATGCCCACTGCCATTTCAGGTCCCCTAGTCCAAGCTCTCTTTCTCTTGCCTGGACTTCTGCAAAAATCTGCCAACAAGTTTTCCCGTTTCCTCCCCAGGCCTCCGTCTTCCCTGTTCTCTGCACTTCAGCCAGAGGGATCTTTCCGGAGTGGAAACCTGATTGATCATGTCAAGCGTGCCGTTTAAAGCTCTCCAGTGGTCACCCGTTAATGGTGGCGTAGGGGTGACACTGCTCTCCCTGTCCTGTGAAGCTCTGCCTCTGGGCTTCGGGTTCCCTCCGGACTCGTCTCGCGCCTCTCCTCTCTCTCACGCTGCTCCAGCCCCGCTGCGTTTGTCCGTCAAGCGCCTCCCTGTCTCCCTGTGTTGTTGGAACACATCCTTTCAGCCTGGTCTCTTCTGCTGTCAGCCTCTTTTCTGTGACACATGCTTGTGACCAGGTTAAATCCTATTTAACCAATGGCTCTCAGCCTAAATGTCATTTAAGATCAGTCTTTTTTTCGGCTCTCAGTCTCAATCAGACCCCACCTTCTATTCTCTCTCTTAGCAACTTGCCATTTTTTGCAGCATTTGTTACATTTTTAGTTGTATATGTATTTGTGTGACTCATTATTTAAACTCCAACTCCCCTTTCAGAATGAAAGCGAGTAGAGACTATGTCGTGTTCATCTCTCCATTCCCAGAACCTCTCACCATGCCTGACACGTACGATGGATGAACAGAGAAGTTAGAGCGCACGCTGCCTTGTGCGCAATTCCGTGTCAGTGCGTGTAGATCCGTCGCATTCTTTCGAATTGCTGCTCAGTGTTCCTCCAGCTGGTCTTATCTTTCTCTTTCATTCAGTCTATCTCTGCCTTTTAATTGTCGTGATCATTTATGTTTATGTTTAATGCAATTTTGATATGGTTAGGTTTCCCTTTTCCATCCATTTACTTTTAACTTATTTGTGTCTTTGTATTTAAGTATGTTTCTTGGAAGCGGCATATAATTGGGTCTTGTTTTTTATTTTTATTTTTTAATCCAATCTGAAAACCTCTGCATTTTGTGGAGTATTTAGACTATTTACATCTAATGTGATTATTGGCTTAGTTAAGTTCAAGTCTTTCATCTTGCTGTTTGCTTTCCATTTGCCCCGTATGTTCCTTGTTCCTCTTCTCCTTCTTTCTTTGGCTTAGTTGATGTTTTATGCTTCCATTTCGTATAATTCCATTATTTCTTTTAACTTACTGGCTGTAACTCTCAGTTTTATTTTAGTGGGTGCACTAGGGTTTAAAGTATACATCGTTAGTATAGCAGACTGCCTTGAGGCAGTACGATGCTACTTCACATATAGTATAAAACACTTGCGGGAGTAGACTTCCGTTTCTCCACTCCTTCCTTTGTGCTACTGTTGCAATAAATTTTACTTACACATATGTTATAAAATCCACAATACGTTGTTATGATATCATTTTGTTTAAACAGTCATCTGTTTTTAAAAGAGATTTAATAAGAAAATAGCTTGTGTATTTAACCAAACAGCTACCATTTCCAAGGGCTATTTATTCCTTTTGTAGATCTGGATTTCCATCTGATGTCATTTTTTTTCTGCCTAGAGGACTTCCATTGCATTTCTTGTAATGAGGGTCGACTGGTGATTAACTTTTGTATGTCTGAAAAAGGTAGTTATTCCACCTTCCTTTTTAAGAGATAGTTTCATTACTTATAGGATTCTATGGTGACAGATTTCTTTTTCTTTCAGTACTTCAAGGGTGTCTCTTTACTGTCTACTTGCTTTCATTATTTACAGCAAGAAACTCTGTGTTTAATGTGCCTTTTACCTGTGTCTGCTTTCAGACTTATTCCTTATTATTGATTTTGAGCAATTTTTTTAAAAATTAAGGTTTTTTTATTATTTATTTATTTATTTTTGACTGCACTGGGTCTTCGTTGATGCGCGCGGGTTTTCTCTAGTTGCAGCGAGCGGGGGCTACTCTTCATTGCAGTGCATGGGCTTCTCACTGCGGTGGCTTCTGTTGTTGTGGAGCACGGGCTCTAGGTGTGCGGGCTTCAGTAGTTGTGGTGTGCGGGCTCAGTAGTTGTGACTCACGGGCTCTAGAGCGCAGGCTCAGTAGTTGTGGCTCACGGGCTCTGGAGCGCAGGCTCAGTAGTTGTGGCGCACGGGCTTAGTTGCTTCATGGCATGTGGGATCTTCCCAGACCAGGGCTCGAACCCATGTCCCCTGCATTGGCAGGCGGATTCTTAACCACTGGACAACCAGGGAAGTCCCTGATTTTGAACAATTTTAATCACAATTAAAGGCCTTGGTATAATTTTCTTTATATTTCTTGTGCTTGGGGTTTGTTGAGTTTCTGGGATCTGTGGGTTTTTGTAGCATTTATCAAATTTGATTATTTTTCGGTTGTTATTTCATCAGCATTTTTTCTGTTCTCTCCTCTCTGTCTTCTCCTTCAGAGATTCCAGTTACATCTATATTGACCTTTTGAAGTAGTCCCACATCTCACTGTTGATGTATTCATTTATTTATTTTTTCTTTCTCTGTGCTTCATTTCATACAGTTTCTATTACTGTATCTTTAAGTTCATTAATCTTTTCTTCTGCGATGTCTAATCTGCCATCCATCTCATCCAGTGTATTTTCCATCTCAGACACGGTACTTCCATCTCTACAAGTTTGATTTGGTTCTTTTTTTTTTTTAATATCTTTCGTGTCTCCATTTAATTTTTCGAACGTATGGAATACAGTTATAATAACTGTTTTCATGTCCTTGTCTCTTCATTCTAACACCTGTGTCAGTTCTGGGTCAGTTTCAATTGCTTGATTTTTCTCCTCATTATTTTCCTGCTTCTTTGCATGCCAGGTACTCTTTGATCAGATGACAGACATTGTGAGTTTTACTGTGTTGAGTGCTGGTTATTTTTCTATTCCTATAATATTCTTAAGCTTTGTTATGGGACAGGTTAGCTACTTGGAAACACTTTGATCCTTTCTGGTCTTGCTTTTAAGATTTTTTATTGAGACCAGAGAGATGTTTAGTCTAGTGCTAATTATTCCCCACAAGTGAGGCAAGACCTTCATGAATACATTGCCTAATAAATTATGAGGTTTTTCTAGGCTGGCTGGAAAAACTATACACTATTCTTGGCCCTGTTTGAGCTTTGAAAACTGTTCCCTGTAATTCAGCGGTCCTTTACAGGGACAGTTTTACCCAAGCGAGACATTTGGTAATGTCTGAGGATATTTTATCATTATCATGACTAGGCGTGCTACTGGTATCCAGTAGGTTGAGACTAGGAATGCTGCTAAACATCCTACTGTAGGATGTCCCCCAACAAAAAGAAAATTTTCCATCTAATGTATCAGTAATGCCAAGGTTGAGAAACTCTGCTATAATCCTTTCCAGTCATTCCTTCTCTGGCCTCCAACAGCCCCCTCACACACATGTGCTGGTCACTACGCCGCTGAATTCTCGAGAAGGACCCTCTGCAGACCTGCAGAGTTCTTTCCCCATGCAGCTCTCTTTCCTCCAACACTTTGTCCTGCAGATTCTTACCACCTGTTCTACCAGACGTTCAGCTCTGTCTCTTTAGCTTAGGAACTTGGCTGAGCTCTTCCTGGTTTCCTCCTCCCTGTGCCACAGCCTGGAAATCCTTTCAAGGCAGTGAGCAAGGGTACTCAAGGGCTCACCTTGTTTGTTCCCCTCTCTCAAGGTTCACTATCCTTCATTTCTTCATGTCAGTATCTTGAAAACTTTGTTTCATGTATTTTGTCTATTTTATTGTTGTTGCTATTTTAGACAAGTGGGTAAATCCACATCCCATTACCCCATCTTGGCTGGAAACATAAGTTGACTTCTTACTTATTATTGCTATCGAATGTTCTCTTTATTTGCTGTCTTGTTTAAAGAAAGCAACCTTCCTTGCTTTTAATCTTCTCAATCACGAATTATTCACTATATTTATTTTTCTCTGTACCTGTATCTTCTCAACAAGCATCACTTTTGTTACTCATGGTACACTCTCCTTTCCCTTTGTTTCTTTACACAGTTTTGTTTGTGTTTTAATTTTGTGTCTCAAACATGATTCGCTTGCATTCTTCTATTTGAAACTGTAAGCTCAAATTTTAGTTATGCTTGAATTTAGCATTATTAAAAAAAATCACCATAACATGATTTTATTTTTGTTCTTAATTATTTCAGTTCTTTGATTTATAAATTTGTCTCAGGAAACAAAATTACCTCTGAAATGAACAATAGCAATTGATTTCATCTCGTGTTCAGTTGACAGTAATCTAACTATTCAATGAAGGAAACATTTTGAAGTGCTTGTGGTGTGCAAAGTTGTATTTACTGTTGGATTAACATAACTGGTAATAAATCATAAATACTAACTTATTAGGGAAAATATGAATTGTGAATAACAAAAGGCAAAATTTTCTTGGTATTGTGTACAAATAGCTTAATTTAGATCGTTAGTCTAAAATATGCTGTGGTAAATTGTGTTTCTCTGAAATCTGCTTACCCTTTTGGGTGAGCTTTTCCAAACCATTATAAAGTGAGGAGACAGTCTATGCAGAAGATATTCAAGATAACATTCAGGAATTTGTAATCCTTACAGAAAATAAATAACAATGGAAACATGAGTGAATTTGATGAAAACGTTACTTAATCCTTTGGGTTTGGATATTTGTTTTTATTTCCGTTGCTAGATCGACATATAAGCTCACAGAATTTTAGAAGTACAGATGATTTTAGGGATGTTTGTCATGGGCCTGAGAGATTGTAATCATTGGCAGCAAGGGTTTTAAAAATATACAAAGTCCAATTAAAATCAGATTACTTCCTAAAGGTACAATTTTCAAATGTTTCTTTGGCGTTAAGAACAGGTTATGAAACAATGTGATAATGTCGTTAAGTTCTGTGGCCAAGTTTCAAAGCATGTTGAAATAATATACAGTATCTGAAATAGAGGATATGATCCCTAGTGTCCCTAAGTCAGGACTGCCTGCGCATTCATTCAAACAATCAAACATTTTGCAAGATATTGAGAAAAAACAAATAGCCAAATAATGGAATTTACTTTAAGACCAGCTGTGTTTTCCAGAGCAGTGCTATGGGCAGTAACTGAGTGGTTTTTCAAGGAGCTAATGAAAATTAACCAAATCAGTCTGATATTGTCATATACTTGCTGTATCCAGTTCAACTAAAAGTTTTCGGTCCCCTTTCTCTCTACTAGTTTTCTTCCCTTTTCAAAGGCCCCGCCCCCTGATGCAGCAAGGGTCCCGTTCATTAACTGCTTTCTGCTGAATATGCTCCCGGCGACCCTCTTCCTCTGGTAGGACTATGCAATCACCATCAAAGTGCTTCAACAATTTAACACCACTTAAGCAGCTGCACTTTTTTAACCTTCTCGTCTTCAGCTTTGAGTGCAGGAGATAATGCAAAAAACTGCCTTTTTTTTTTTAATTAAAAAAAAAATTTTTTTACACTTTTTTTATTGAAGTACAGTTGATTTACAATGTTGTGCTAATTTCTGCTGTACAGCAAAGTGACTCAGTTTATACACATATATACATTCTTTTTTTATATTCTTTTCCATGATGGTTTATCCCAGGAGATGGATATAGTCCCCTGTGCTCTACAGTAGGAGCTTGTGGTTTACCCATTCTACATGTAGTGGTTTGCATCTACTAACCCCAAACTCCCAGTGTCTTAATTAATATCATAATTTTAATATCAAATAAAAAATTATCACTCTGGCCTCACACAACAAATTTTCCCAATATCCTTTATGGATGAGATTCTTAAAACTATGTAAATCACAAGATTAATAGTAAATGTAAACAGAAGAAATAATAGATATAGACAAAATGTTTGAATATTCTAATCAACATCATCATTTCCATGGGATATTAATCTAAGAAAACTGCCTTTTGAAGTCATATTGAACTCACTGACTTCCATCAGAAGCGTATCAGTAGTTGCAAACCTTACAGTGTAAATTAAATCCTTGAAGAGTTTGAACCATGTGCAAAACTGGAAAGACAAATGCAAAGGATTTTTTATTGTTTGGAAGCTCTAAGCTCAAAATGTCTTTTTCTTTGATGGTGTATTTGAATACTCTATCTTGATTTTTCATGGCACTTTAGAATTGCTTCACAAATAAAGAAAAGTCAGATATTTTGTGCTAGAGATGTTCTATAAAGCTCAAGAATACATAAAATTATCTTTTGATTACTAATTTATTAACATTTAATTGGAATTGATTTTTAAACATTGGTAACATTATTGCAAGGATGCATCTTTGCTACTGATGATGTATGTTCATATTATTACTTTAAAGAAGTTATTGACTTATCTGATTTGCAAGACTGAAAAACTGTATCATGGACTATATAGTAAAGAAAATACTTTTTACATTCAAAGATCCAAAGGGACAAAGAAAAAGACAGAATGGAAATATGTGTGGTCTAACTTAGACATGGGCAATTTTTTTTCTGTAAAGGGCCAGATAGCAAATCGTTTAGAATTTGTGGGGCCATCAGATATCTGTATTAGTTTCCTAGGGCTGCAGTAACAAAATATCACAAATTTGGTGGCTTGAATCAACAGAAATTTATCCTTTCAGTTCTGGAGGCAAGAAGCATGGAAGCGAGGTGCCGGCAGGGCCATGCTGCCTCTGAGGTCCTAGGGAAACATCTATTCCCTGCGTCTCTGCCGGCTTCTGGTGGCTGCTGGCAACACTTGGCACCCTTGGCTCGTAGCTGCATTCCTCCATCTCTGCCTTCATCGTCACATGGCCCATTTTCTTGTTTGTGTGTACGTCTCTGTATCCAAATCCCCCTCTTCTGTCTCATAAAGAGACCAGTCATTGGATTTGAAGCCCACCCCAACTTAGTATGACCTCATCCTAACTCGATTACAACTACAAAGACCATATTTCCAGATAAGGTCACCTTCACAGATACCAGGGGTTAAGACTTCAGCATATCTTTCTGGGAGCCACAGTTCAATTCACTACAGTCTCTGTTGCAACCGCTCAACTCTGTCTTTGCAACATGAGCACAGCCAAGAAGAATATGTAAACAAATACATGTGCTTCGTTCCAGTAAAACTGTATTTACAAAAGCAGGTCATGGGTCAGATTGGTTCAGGGGACTAGAGTTTACCAATGCCTGGCCTAACTAATTGAAACAAAACTGCAGCAGAGAAGAAAAAAAAACCAATTTTCCCTGGCATTAGTCAGTTCACTTTTTAAAAAATATTTATTTGGCTGCGCCGGGTCTTAGTTGAGGCACGCGGGATCTTCACTGTGGCGTGTGGGATCTAGTTCCCTGACCAGGGATCAAACCCGGGCCCCCTGCGCTGGGAGCACAGAGTCTTAACCACTGCGCCACCAGGGAAGTCCCAGTCGGTCCATTTTTAAAGTGTAAAAATGCCTACATATTTGTATATATAGCAACACTTATTTTTTGAAAGATGTCAACTTAGGGCAAGAAATGGAACCTTTATAATGATTTCAAATCCCAAAACTCTATTACTAAAAATGCTTGAATTACAATATTTTTCTGGTCAGTGAAAAGCTTTTTGAGGATCATTTAGTTATGAGAGTCTATATAAACCTTTCCTCCAAAGAGATCAAGACTATTTTGGAAACAAGATTTTCCTTTAACTCGGACATATTTATTCACTCCATTAGAAGGAATGCACCTGTTTCCCTCACTAAGCATATGTTCCCTGAGGGCAGGGACATTGTTTGATTCAGTGGTGTGTTCTCAGCATATTAGTCATTCAATAAATATTCATCTAAAGTGACTTCTGTTTGTTGGAATAACAAGAGTGAATTCGTGTGTTGTTGTTTTAATTCTGTTGTACTAAAACAGTCCCTGTCACCGTACCTTGAAATTATTTATTGTCTTAAACAGAAAGGAAAGCTACATTAAGGGAAATCCAATTTCTATTAAAAGCTATTGGAAGAACTTTTAAAGAGAAAAATGGAGTAATGAATCAGAGGGGGTCAGTGAAAAATGTTAGTTTTTAAAATAGGATTCATCAAAAAGAAGAAAAAGGTAGGGAAGTCAAGATACAGTTCAACAACCAAGCTAAAATATTAGCAACTACTTTTAACAGCGCAGCTCAGTTCAGTAGCAGAGACACGTGGAACCCCATGTGGGTACCCTCAATACGGGGTGGGGGGTAGGATTCAGTTTGGTTGAAGAGGCGGCAGGAGGAGCATCCAACTTTTCCAAGCATAGGTTCTGGGATTCTGGGGTCACTCCAGCTCAGAGTTTCCCCACGCTCCTTCTCGCTGGAAGGAAGGCAGAAGTTAGAAAGTGAAAGGTATTAGGAGTCGTAATTTTGCTCAGAAAGAATCAAGACTTGTTGACAGCGTAGATGTAACCTGAGTCGATGTGGGCGAATCAAGAGTCAGCGAAGAGACTCCGAGTTGGAAGCACATCAGAGAGAGCAGTGTGATGTGTATCATGACGGCCAAGGATGAAGAGAGGGGGAGAGAGACTCTTCCGGTGAAGGACCCTATGCAGGAGAAAATAGCTAAATACAAGTCCCAGCCTTAAGGACGTGGAACCCAAGAGAAGACCTGGGGCCACCAGGAATCATTTGTTTCAAGTTGATTATGGAATCACTCAAATAAAGAGTGAGTTTAGGAAGGGAGTGGGGCGGGGAAAACACTGAATGCTGAAGACAAGGCCTTCAGGGACCTTCAGATTAAAAGGAAAGACAGAAGGAGAAAGAATAAAGACAAGGAGGACCACGTAGAACGTGGATGAACCCTGGACCGTGTAAAATGTGGATACGGCCCTCCCCCTTCTGGGCCCTGTATCTTCAGCAGCAGAGCCTTTTCTCCCCACCCTAACCCCTGTCCTTTTAGCAAATTCAGGAAAAAGAGAGTTGCTAGGCAGAGAAACACAATTCGCCCTGCTCCTTCTAACGTATTCCTGCTACCGGCCCTTGCAAGAAACTATCCCATCAGTTTAGCTACTTGAATTGCCTTAAAAATCAAGATAGTGCTGATTAAATTCATTTTCTAGAAAGGACAATGCTTTTGAAGGAGAGGAGTAGGAGAGAAGGATCCGCTTTTTTCCACCTGTCAAGACATTTAGGTCATTAACACATGATAATTGTGCCCTCTGAAGGAAACGTCTTTGTGAAAAATAATCGAATGTTCAATGCACTTGACAAAGTTTTACTTCTGTGAAGCTCCCAATTTGCTCCTGCTGTTTAAAAAAAATAAAAATTAAAAGAAATAAAAGTAGTATACGTTTTTGTAAGAAAAAGAAAGGGAATTTTTTATGAATGGAGAAAATGCAGCAAGAGAAGACTTTTCCATTGTGGAAAATTTAGGAAACATCGAGACCAATTTTTAGCTCGCTTCTGTATCAAAATTTGTGGTTGAGCTTAATTTTTTTTGTATTAATGTGAAAAATCAGATCTAGTAGCTTAAACGCCTGTAACTCTCATTACCAGAACGTGTCCCTCACCTCCTGATAATACAGGACATTTTACACTGATTTCACGAATTGTCTTTTCTTGTGGAAAGCAGGTTTCCTCAATAAGCAATAATACCCTTACTTTCCACCATTCTCCAGATAGAGAAGGATGTAGTCAGTCTGTAGGTGAATGTGATGCTGACATCATGCAAACCTTTTATCTTCACAGACAGGCCACTGAGAATGGAACCCTGAGCATACTTCGTCACAGCCAGGACTGACGCGCACGCAGAAGGAATGAAGCATGGATGTGAAAGAACGTAGGCCTTACTGCTCCCTGACCAAGAACAGACGGGAGAAAGAACGGCGCTACACTAATTCCTCAGCAGACAATGAGGAGTGCCGGGTTCCCACCCAGAAGTCTTACAGTTCCAGTGAAACCCTGAAAGCCTTTGATCACGATTCCTCACGGCTGCTTTATGGAAACAGAGTGAAGGATTTGGTTCACAGAGAAGCAGATGAGTTCACCAGACAAGGTAGGTCATTGTTCTAGTAAAACGAAGCATGCTCAGCTCGTGCTAACGTGCACGTGTCACTTTTTTCCCTTCGAGGTGATATGATTATTTCTTAGATTGATGTCCTATCCTCTGATTTAGACTTTGAGGTATTAGATGATGCCATAGTATTCCAGATTAGAGGTAGAAAGCCACCTATGGACACATGGACCCAGAGGCAGGTATGGACCACGTAGAGAATCATCCCACACCCCGCATTTTATATGTGAGGTTGCGATTCTGCGTGTGGTCAAAGTGTTGGTGCATAAGCTTGAAACCCAGGTCTCCAGGGCTCCCTGCCAGGCTCAGGAAGGTGTGCACAGACACTGCTTTTGTAGTTAGAACTGGTGTGAGGAGTACAGAACTGTTGGTGAGGAACCTCGTCTTTCCCTCCTAAGAAAGTAAGAATTCTTCCTCTAGATCATCTCATGATCCATCTGGCTCAGCTGTTTGTGTCTGTTTATAGAAGAGCCTGAGTCACAAGGGTTCCATTTTCTCTCTCAAAGGCAATCTGGGACATTAAGTTTAGACCTTAAAACATCCTAATTTCCCATAATGTAATCCATTATGGTCTGGTCATGCACATGTGTTTGTTGAACATTTTTACACTGTGTTCTGCCTGCGTGTTCTACCAGTGGAATAGTGGCTTCTGTAACTTGACTTCACAGTCCTAACCCTACTGATTTCCATGCTTTAAAGCAGTAAATTCTTTAAAATTAGGCATACATAGGGACATTTTGTTTCTTCTAACACAGTCTTGAGATGTGGGCAACATTACCACTAATAAAAATAAAATCCTCTTACAATCCTCTAGTTAATTTACCTAGAACTTAGCATTCCTTAGCTAATTTTATCAAGAAACAAGGAAAAAATAAATTAAACTTCAAAAATAAAGAATATATTCATTCTTTTCCAGTCACCTTACAGACAGTGTGACTAGCAGTTTGATACTGAGCAGGAACAAATTTAAGAAAAAGTAACAATGCTATAAATGATTCCAAAGTTTGAAACTTTTCCATGGTTCTTTTCTTCTCTGCGTTGTGGAAAGAGCCATCCTCAATAGAGTGAAATAGCGTTCCCTCACCTAAAGCAGTTTACGTCAAGAAGACTCATTTGATTTGCCAGAGAGAGATTGTTTTCCCCACGAAAGCATGCCTTACTAATTACAGGTATCAAATTATATGAAAGAGGAAAAACTTGCTTAACATTTCAAATCCAGTTTTTAAGGGAAATACAGCACAGATATTTGAGACAGGTACTCTCGCTAAATTAAGGGACTTGAGTTCCTTGTCCCATGTGTGATCATTCTAAACCCGACTTCTTCTTTCATAATCTCTACACAGTGAACAGAGATTATCAGAGTACATTTTTCACCAGTTTCAAAAATAGCAGGTACTGTAGAGATGCAGGCAATCTGAACCCGGTGTGAAGTCTCACCTTTTGTAACAAAAATAACTTTTTCGTGCCCTATTGGCAAAGAAAAACCTACATTGTGGAATACTGTGAGAGGGGGAAAAGCAGCACATGTGGCGTGATGCCCTGAGGAAGCGCATCTCCGCCCCAAGCGAGCGTTTAGTTTAGACGGAGAGGATGATGTTTAACGGGTTAAAAATAGCGAGCTGAAATTTCCACCTCCCAGGCAGCGTATATCCAGTGCAGACTGTGGCTGATGACACGGCGAGACCATCTGTGGAAACCCAGGAGCCAGAGTCTTAGGGGACCAAACATCCCTGTCACCCAGCTCCTTGCCAGCCAAGGCCTAGAGAGTGATCGGGGCAGAGGGAAGAGACGGAGAGCAAGGCAGCCGACAGGGGCCTGTTGTTCGGGGCGGCCATGTGGAGGGGTGAGAAGAGGTTTCAGAGCGGAGGTGAAGGGAGAAGCAAAAGTGCAGCGTGCGGGGGGGCTACCATTCACTTGGCGTGTTCATAAATCAGACCGTATTGAGAACATAAATGGAATGCACTGCTATTGATGGCTGAAGTGTGCTGATTCCTCACCTCGTTCCAATCAGTGTGCCAGGAGTTACGTGCACCGTCACTGAACTCTCACAGCACCTCGGGATGGAGGGCCCAGGGGCATCGTCCTTTCACAGGTTGAGACGGTCAAGGCTTGGAGGCCTGAGATCCCATGGCCAGTGAGGGCCGTGCTGGGACTTGAACCCAGGCCCGTCTGCCCCCAGCGCTCAGGCTTCCAACCTCTGCGCAGTTGCCAAAGCAGAAAACAGGCAATTCAGTGTCAACCTTGCCCTTTGGTTTCTTGGAGTCAGTCTTAGCCAGTTTTGATGGTACCGATCGAGAGAGATGAGGAGACTGGACACATATTTAGGAAATAAAATGGGCGTGATTTTGTGATTGGGTGGATGAGGATGGGGAAGAGGGAAGCATTGCAAATGCTTTTTCTTTCCTCTGGTGTGATGTGGGGAATATTTGTAGCAGGAGCGGTAGATGAGGTGAGACAGGAATAAGGAAAAGTCTGCTATCAGATGATGTGTTTCCCAAGCAAGCAGAGTGAACAATCCTCCCAGTCTTTCATTTTCTCTGAACCTGACAAATGTCAGTTTTTCCTCCCTGACTATTATGCCGTGGTATTAATTATTTAATTGACAAAATGTGCTTCCTGCCACAGCTCCTGACATCATACACATAATAAAAATGAAAGATTAAAAATATTAATAGTAGCCAAAGACCGTTGAAACGCTTCCAGAATCATGCTAATTGAGCTTGTCCGTGGAGTTTCAAAATGCCTTGCCAGTCCAAATCCACTTCTTCTTTGAATGACACAGGAAAATGCAGCTTCAGCTGGAGGAAGGGATACGTAGAGACGCCTGTTAATGCAATTACATGGAGAATTCAAATCTAGAAATACAATGATTTTAGTCAACTATAAAAAAAAGAAGTGTAATAAATATTTTTATTTTTATCAACCAATTTTATGGCCTATTATCAAACTTAATTTTAATCATTTTTTTTGGCTTTACTGACTGGCAGGTGACTATTGTTAATTACGTGTTATATTTAGATACTGTAAAGCTAAGGATGATTTCCTTTTCACAATAATGTGTCATTTGACTGGTTCTCACACAGATCTCTTTCTCTCCTTTTAAATCTCTCCATGTGGTTTACTGGGTGGTGGGAATAGTTGTCCTTTTAGCAGCTGTGGAGCTCTCTGTAGGTGTGATGGAGTTAGGCTAATAGTGGCTTCTTTGGCATTCTTGGATACTATTTTCTTTGATTCATCTTTGAAGGGAATTTATCCTGTCAGATCTGAGACACATTTCTTATGAAACAGCTGCATAAGATCATCCCACAGTTTTTAGAGAAGTGATAAAATAAAAGATCTTTTCTTCTCAGCACTATGTACATTACCTGTAATGTCCTTGACCAAACGAGAAAGCTCATCAACTCCAATGGGGAATGTTGGCCATGAAGGTGAATTTTGAAATGAGGTGATATCTGGAAATGGGAACACTTTTTTTCCACAGAACCCTAACCCTGAAAAAAAAGGAAAAACACCTCTGAGACAGTCTCCACCCAAAGTGTTCACCCGTTAGTCAGTCATCGGTGTTGTGGTTGTGAATTTCAGAATTTTAAAATGAAAAGCCTACCATTTATTCTTCATTTATAGAATGTCAGGGGAGGAAGGTTATCTGTTTTTAAATTTGAAAAGCAGACAGCATTATGTCTGTGTTTGTACACACCTGAAATCAAAATAGATAATAAATTTACAAAGTAGGAAAGGGAAGGAGGAAGGCAGCTGGACAAAGACCCTCACTGATTTCTGAGCGGGGCTCCCTGACCGCTTGCTTCTGGTCCCAGGAACTCTCCTCTTTCCGCACCGCTGCTTTGGGATTTGCCTTCTCTTCCCGCTCGTCGCATCAGGAGTGCTCAGCAACCCCCAGCTCCCGCAGACATGACTTCCCACCTCATGATCTTGCTGGTCCAAGGCCAGTCCAAGTAGAGCTGGTGGGAAAGTAGATCCCACAAGCCCTGAAGCCTCCTGCTGCACCTCCTTGGTGGCCTGTGTCCTGAGTCCCAGACCATCTTTTATACAAGATTCCGGATGCTAGACCTTTCCCTTACCAAATGTAACCCTCTTTTGTGAAACAAAAGGACATTAGAGGCGCGGTCTGAGTTTTTCTGTAAACATGTATCCAGGATTCTTGTATAAGGGTGGCTCGAGTGATGCCTCATTTACCCATCTCCCAGCCAGTCTTTACCTCTCCTGAGCTGAGCAGTGATATGGGTGCAAATGAGGTCTAGACCCCTCTTAGGGTCCTGATGGACAAAGCCGGTGCAGGTGCTTTTTTTCTTGGGCCAGATGAAAGCTCGAAGCGGGGTGAAGCCCTAGCGTGAGGATCGGAGAGAATGCTGTGGTTTCACGGTGCCGGAGAGATGCTCACCGGCCTCTCCCACGCTCCTCCCTGGAGCGACCGTCGTGCTGCGGGGGCAGCTGTCTTCCTTGGTCCCTCAGGAGCTGAGGGAGCCTAAACGGACACCTTTTCTCCACTCCGATAGTGTGAGAGCGCCAGCCCTGGAACCCAGGGAGTAGAAAGGCTTGTCCCTAGCGACTAAGGGGACTTGTCACTGCTTCCAAGGCAGCCCCCAGGAAAGCAGCAACAAGCTTAATGGCGCCCAGCATGTAGGAAGTGAGGTAGGATACAAAACAGACAAATCAGGAAGCTCCGAATGCAAATGAGCCATGGTGAAGAGAAGGAAAACCCAAACCAAAATGAAAGATTATAATAAGAGCACTCTGAGACATCTAAGTACAAAAAAAAAAAAGCACAGCAGCAAAACCAGCGGTAACAGCCAAATGCTAAGGTGGGGAAAGCCACAATTTACAAACCAAAAAAATATAATAGATACGTTGAAGAAGAAAGGGTGGTCATTGTTGAAATCCAAATGACTGGTTTTGAAGACCAAGTAGAAGAAATGACTCAGAAGACAAAGTTCCAGGTAAAATTAAGAAAACACACACACACACACACACACACACCTTAGCACATCCTAGAGAAATTCTTTAACTTTGTGGATTAAAGATATTTTACAAGATTCTAGAGAAAGAAAAACAAGTTACTCTTCTTGTGACTTACAAAAGAAACAAATATAAAACTAATGAATTTCTCATCATCAACAGTGAAAACTAGAAGACAACAGAATAACGTCTACCACAAGGAAAAGACTACAACCCAGGGGTTCTATATGCAGAGAAGAGATCATCCATCTCTCAGAGTAAATGCAAGATATTTAGGGACGTGCAGAGATGCAGAGACTGTATCACCGATGTGCACCATCTGAAGTATTCAAGAAGTGATACCAACCGAATCAGAGCCACTACCTGTGAAACGAAAGGAAAACATGGTGAACCACCCACCGTGCAGTATATATGCGGTCGAATCCCAAGTGATGATAGAGCGAGTGGAAATGTGCAAGAACCACTACAAGGGAAACCCTAAGAAAAGACTAGAAGTAAAACTCCTTCCCTATCAGCAAAATCCAATAGTTGGGAGAAGCTGGTAGGGAAATTAAAAGTGTTCCAAAAATCTCATCCGAAGAAAGAGGGGAGAAACAGTTATAGAATAGAGCTTTAGTGGAGGGGAATAATTGCTATCTTGCATTCACGTAGTAATGAAAAATGTGTATTTGAATATGAATGTCAGGGAAGGGAAGGTAATCATTAGTGAAATGAAGAAAGCACAACAGACCTACCTAATTAGCAGGGGGGAAAAGGAATGAATAGCGATCTGATCAATTTAGCAAAAAACAGCTCCAAGGAAAAAGAGGAAACAGGTAAAATCATGAATAACCATAAAACAAGATGGAAGACGTGAACTCTACTGTGTGACATATTACATGAAATAGAAATGAACTGAATTTTGACACAAACAGAAACTAACCAGCTGATTTATAAACATTATTGGTGTTTATAAGAAACAGACTTAAAATGGTAAAAAGTGGTTGAGAATAAAGAGATGGATATAAAGAGATATCAGGTGAATACAAACAAAAAGAAAGTAGGATTGGCAGTATTAATATTAGGAAAGGTGGAATTTACAATTAAAAACACTAAACAGGGTAAAGAGGACCACTAAGTAAAATGGTAAGAGACAACAGGATGAATACTCTTAAAATGCATACATTAAACAGTATAGTAGCTAAATTTACAAAGCAAAAGCTTTTAGGGAAAAAATGTTGTTAAAACACATTTATTGTGGGATATTATGGTTCACCTCCTTCAGAGACAGATCTAAAAAGACCAACAAAAACGAACATACTATATATATTAAGAAATAAGTAAAATATCAGAAAAAAGAAACCAAAGGAAAATAGGAAGAAGTAGATCATCATGATAAACTTAAATTAAAAACAAACAAAAAGTTGATTCTTTAAAAAGTCTAAGAAACCAGAAAGCCCCTGATGGTCCCGATTAAAGAATAATGAGAACGAACATAAGGAGAGATCCTGAAGACATCATAACAATGAAAAGGAACTGCTCCAAACAACACATTTTTTTAAATCTAGGGAAATTTATTTTTTCATAGTAAAATATGATCAACCCCAAATTATTTCAAAACATGGAGAAAAGTCATCAGAATCAGTTACCGCAAAAGAGATTACAAAGGTGATTAAAAGGGGCACCATTAAAAAGTACCAGATAGGTTCCTAGGTAAATCTTGCATAACCTTCAAAGTACAGATAAGTCCATAGTTCAAAAAGCTATTCAACATCAAAAAAAAAAAAAAAGAAAAGAAAAGAAAAAGATGGAAAGCACTAAAATTCATATTGTGAGGTTGACATAACCTTAACAACAAAACTTGATTAACATAGTACAAAAAAGAAACTATCGAGACCAAAATTTCTTCTCAGTATGTATGTAATAAAAATTCTAGATAACTATTTGTATATAGGAATCTAGCAATGTATAAAAAGGATAACAGTCTGGACCAGATTAATAACCAAGTGGTTACTAATCCTTGGTGATGATGCAAGGATTTTTCAATGTTGGGAAATCTATTAACATAATTAGATTAATAAATCAACGTAGAAAAGCATGATCTTATCACTAGATGATGAAAAGGTGTGGGATGAAATTTTAAACCCATCCCTTATTAAAATAAAACTCACTAAGTAAACAAGAAGGAAAAAAACAAATATGTTAGTCATGTAAGATGATCAATCAAAAAATTAAACAGCATTCTCAAGGGTAAGATTCTAGGACCATTTCAGATAAAATCAGTAACACAAAAAAGGCTCACCTACCCTCACAATTACTATGCAAAATTGTTTAGACATTTTAGCAATTGTAGTAAGAGAAGAAAATGAAACAATTGATATATATTTTGGAAAATGTTAAAATTAGCACTTTTGCTAAATATGTGATTGATTTTGTACATACAAAAAACCATGTGAAATAAAAAACACTAGAAAAATTTTTTTAAAGTCTGAAGCAAATTGGTACTTGGGTAAATGCAAGATAAATATATGGACATCACTGGTAGTATATATAGCATAATAGTTAAGAGTATATCTTCTGGATGCAGATGATATGTGTTTGAGACCCACATCTGCCATTCATTAACCAAGCGGCAAGTTACCCAATTTTGGCCAAGTAACTTGCTTGAACAAATTACTTAATTTCTCTGTGCTTCAGTTTCCTTCTATGTACATTGTGCTTTAGCTTTCAACCTATAGTTTGTTGAGAATGAAATGAGTTAATATATATAAACTGCTTAGAATAATACCTGATGCATGTTATATACCATTAAGTACTTATTAAACAATAATTGGCTAAATTTGGCAGTCAGAAAAAAATATCCTACCACCATGGCAACAAACACTATAAAGTTCTCTGGAATAAATTTTAACAAGAGTGGTATAGGACCTAATATGAAGAGATCTGTAAATATTATTGTGAGACAGAAAACAGATCTGAATAAATGGAAAGACAGTCAATGTTTTCGGATGGGAAGACAGATATAAAAATATCAATTCTATGAAAATAAATGCATAGAAGTCAAGGCTTATGTTTAATTGGAGAAAGTGATCTGAAAATTAATGTGGAAGAATAAATGTCAAAAATATATTCAAAAGTGAGGATAAAATGGCCTTACCATGTATATTTTAAAATACTATAAAGCCATGTAATCACGTCTATAAGATATTGGCGTAAATAAAGACAAGTTGATCAGTGGAGTCGGCTAAAATTTCAGAAATAAATCCTAGCATACAGGGAAATTTAGCATAAAACAAAAAATGGTTTTTCTATTCATTGGGATTTGATAAATGGTGCTGGCACAACTGGTTATCCATCTGGAAGAATATAAAATTGGACCCATATCTTTCAGCATATTCAAAAATAAATTAAGATGGATTAAAGACAAATGTAAAAAATAAAGCAATAAGAATTCTAGAAGTTAATTTGAGACTGAATAAAGTAGCAATGACTTGATCCATGAGTAGCAGAAAGCTCCAAAAACAATGGTTTAAACACCTAACAGAATTATTTTCTTACAAAACAAGAAGTCCAGAGGCAGACCGTCCAGGGTTCAAAGATGCCATCAAGGCCCCAGGTACCTTCTATCTTTTTTGGCTCAGTCATCTGTACCATGTGGCCTTTGTCCCATGGATCCCCAGATGTTTGCTGCATTTTCATATTCCTGTTGAAATAGAACCAAAGCAAAAGTGAGAAGGGTTTCTCTCCATTGGACTGTTTCTTTTTACTCCCCAGAGACGTCTTCTTGCATCTCTTTTTTTCAGAACTGTTATACGTGGCTACGCTTAGCTGCATGTGAAGAGGGAGCATCTACTATTTTTGCTTTCCAGCTTTTGTAGCAGAGGAAGGCAAGGAAAAAGTGGTTGTGAATCTACACAGCCTGCCCCAGGGACTGTATGTACATCCCAAGAATAGAGGAGACCATTCTAATTGAAATAAAAAAACCAGAAGAGAAGCCTTACATGATTATTTTTTACTTAAAATCTTTTATATAAAATATAAATAATAATAAGCATACCATGAGCAAAATTATTTTGTTGGGAAATATGTTTATAATCCATGTGACAGATGAAAGATACACACACACACACACACACACACATATAAAATAAAGTAAGAGTGACTTTTACAAATTGAAAACAGAAAGACAACCCAATGGGAAATAGCTTCAATTCACAGAAGAGCAAATTCAAGTGGTCAGTGAACACATGAAAAGGTCATGAGTTTTCCTAGTAGTCTGAGAAAAGCAGTAGCTCATCCGAGCCCCTGCATCCCCCCTGCACAGCTCGTGTCCTGGCATCCCTCATAGAGCATTTGTGAACCAGGTGACCACCAGTGATTTGCTGAGGAAGTTCCTCCCAGCTTGGTAAGCAGAAAATGAATGGGAGACACAACCATAGTGACAGGTGTTCCTGTTTGGAATTCTGAACACATTTTTTTCAAACAGACAGGCTTATACATTGAAGTCACACACTAGAGTGTTCTTCCATCCAGATGACTTAATACACTTGCGTGTTCCATCTGGCCTTCCTCCATGTTGTTTTCATTGAAAAATATATAGTGATCCATTATCAACTTCTAAACACAATACATTGATTCCTAAAGCAAGGACTTGCTGTACAACTATGAAGTTTTGGCTTAGGAAGAAGCCAAAAAAAAAAAGACCAGCTTGTGAATTGCATCGCACAAAACTTGACTCAAAAACTCTTAAAAGTATTGAAATAAACACAACAAAATCCATTCGCAGAAATACAAAAAAAAGAAAAAAAGAAAGAAAGAGAAAGGAAAGAAAAAACAGTAAAATATTCACAGAGGTTGTATTTGGACAAATCAAAGGTCAAAGGCAAAAATAATCCCTGTCTTGGAACCATAGGAGTGGGAGGAAGAGCACCTTTCCAGACAAGCAGATACCGTTGTTAATGTTCACACTGTCCTGATGGTTGGTTTTCAATTCAGGATGAATTCCAGGCACAGTAGGAGCATGGCACAGGGTTTCTGATTTAGTTTAGGGATGAAATATAAACCAAAAGTTCCTGGTACTAAAGGAAATTTTAACCCTTGTGATCCATACTTTTATCAAGGTCTATTCTCTTCCTTTTCCTCCTCCTTGGACTCATGATACTATTGTTCTCAGCCTTGTTTCATGGTTCATTGTACTACCTTCTTTATGCCTCTGCATAAACTTACGGTTGGGAGATATCTGAGATCCTCTAAGTCCATTTTATAGATGAGGAAAACTGAGACCCAGACTTGTGAAAATGCTCACTCAGTCAACAGCTGGTGAGTTCCAGAGCCAGAAATAAACAGAGCCTGATCCTATTATTTTCCTACTCTTTCACCTTCCTAATTTCCAAGGAAAAACCAAGCCCTTTTAAGAAAACCACAGAAAAAGCTAACCATGTTCTTGAATATGCTTGCAACCTTGAAGTAAGCATAGATAGCTTAGGTCATAAAAAGGGCAAAACATAAAAGAAAAAGAAAGTTGATAAATTGGACTTCATTAAAATTAGAACTTCTACTTATCAGAAAATACCTTTAAGAAAATGAAACGGCAAGCCGCAGTGTAAGAGAAAATTGTATATATATATATATATGTATACATGCACACACACACACATATATATGACAGTATATATATTTGTCACATGCATGCATATATACACATATATACATATATGTCATATATATGACAGAGGACTTGTATCCAGACTATATAAAGAGCTCCTATAAATCAATAATAAAAAGATTAACAATGCAATTTAAAAATGGACAAAATCCTTAGAAACTACACGGAAAATACACAAACGTCTAATGAGTACCTGAAAAAGTGCTCAACATCATTAGCCATCAGGGAACTGAAAATTAAAACTACAGTGAAATATTACCACTCACCCACTGGAATGGCTAAAGTAAAAAGATCCACAGCACCAAATATCTGTGAGGATGTGGAACAACTGAACTCTCATACATTGCTGATGGGAATGTAAAATGTAGAATGGCAAGATTTTCAGAAACTGTTTGGCAATTTCTTATGTAACGTTAAAAAGAATCTTCCTTTTGACCGAGCAATGCATATCCTAAGTATTTACATAAGACAAATGAAGCTTTATCTTCATAGCAGCTTTATTCATAATCAACCCAAACAGGAATCACCAAGTGAATGGATGTAACAAATTGTAGTTCCATTCATGCAATAGAACACAGCTTGGTAATACCAAAGATGAATTACTGATAAAGCAACAATGTGGAAGAACCTCAAAAACATTCCATTAAGTGAAAGGATCCAGAGTAGATACTGTATGACTGTTTATATTCAGTTCAAGAACAGACAAAACTTATCTATAATAAAAGAAGTCAGAACAGTAGTTGCCTATGATGACGGGGATTGACTTCAGGGGATACGAGAACTTTGTGGGCGTGATGGAGATGTGCCATGTTTAGTTTGGCTTCGTGGTGGAAACATATGTTAGAACTCACTGAAGTGTCCACTTAAGATTTGTGTACTTTACTGCATATAGAATTTACCTAAGCAGTAATAATTTTAAAAAACAAACCCCCAAACTAGGCAGGCTCAAATGAGTGTAGCTGAATATGGAAAGTTTGGGGTTTGCTTTCTCTTTTCATCCAGCTTCAGCCAAGATGACATTTCACTTGGTCCTGGGACAGTCACATTGTCTCCACTGAACCACAGACACAGTCCTTTTAGAAACCACGTCTGCTGCCATTGCACTACAGTGTTTTGCTGGATAAAGACATTTTGCCCATTAAGATAATAGCATCCCCCACCTTTCCAGGACAGTGCCGAGGGAGAGAAGGCAGACTTGGTGATGCATAGTTGGGACCATGCCTTTCAAATATTTTCATCCATTTCCAAATAGAAAAAAAGGTCCATTTTTAACTCTTGGATATAGGTTACATTTTTTGGCAGTTTTAATGTTGGAATTCCCTAAAATGATAAATAATTTTTAAATCTTTCCACATACTGTGTGTTTCCAGATAGGTCAAAAGAGTTAAATTAATATTTCTGAGATGTAAATCATGAAAGGTGTACAAATAATTTTAGAATATCACCAATAGCATTTGGCAGATGTAAAAATAATTTTCATAACTCTGTTGATTAAGATACTAATTATGTGTCTCTCTGTACCATTTTATCCTGTTTTGGAAGTGAAATGGAATATATCCATTTTTTTCTTACTCTTATTTTTATTTTGTTTATTTGTATTTTTTGCATTATGAAAATAGATTAAACATTCAGGCGTGTTGGAAACTGTGAAAGAGGAAAATTTGAGCCCCAAGAGCAAAATGCTTTTAATTTTAAAGACTGAGATTTCATTTAGTCTTGGATGCCATTATAGTGAATAATGGGAACTGATCCTAGACTTCAAAAGAAATATGACCCTATGGTCTTACCATTCAGCACTTAATGCTGCTATGAATTTCCAGTTCTACCCCCAACTTTTCATTTCCCCAGTGTTCCTCCTCACCTCTGTCATCTTGCAAAAACGAAAGGAATCTGAAACCCTTTTTCATGTTTTCTGAAATACTTCCTGGTGCTAAGAAAACCTTTTCTTTGGGAGAACAGGGTTTCATAAAGAAAGACAAAAACCTGAAACAGACATCAGATCCCCTAGGCTAATTACTGCAACTCCAAAGTTTATTCCTTTTAAATATGAACTCTTTAAAATGATTCACTTAGAGATCAGAATGATTAATCCTTCTCAGTCCCCGAATGTCAGCAGTGGGATTAAAGGGTTTAGATGTGGCCGTGTTTACTCAGCTTTAAATTGCTGTACTTAAAGACACCAGTTAAAGAGCTGCAGTTTACCATCGTTTCATGTGAATGTTTTCCTCTTAGTTCCCTCCTTTAGCTCCCCTTCCTAACTGATTGTTAACTAATTTTGGCTGTTAAGCAGGTAAGTGCCTCTTTCAGACTTGGCAGCCAACCTGCTTTGTAGATTACCTGCCAGAAGGTGTGAGTAGATAGATGTAGCTTATAGCTCTCCTCTGGACACAGTAGGGGTAATCCTTGCCCCCTGCCTCGGCCTTGATGGGTCTGATGTCCTGCGCACCGGCTTGCTGCTAAACTTGTATCTGGTTCCTTGCCACATTGCCAATTTTGGACCCACATTGTGAATCACTGTGGTGCCGCTTCAGTCACAATTATTAAACACCTGCTGCTTCACGCCAAACCACACGCGTATTTATACCAATACCTACTGCAGTTTGATTATCAGATAGCAGCAGATACGTTGTAGGGTTGTAGGCGTATTAGCATCCATCGCTGGGTCTTGGGTTGTTCTAAAGAAATAATGACTGGGTAAAAAATAAAAAGCAAATTCATTTTCAGAATGCTTTTGAGAAAAACCAAGTTTAAAGTTATTACTCTCCTTACAAATGGTTACAAAAGGTTGCTAATGTCAGAATTGCACTGTTCTGTGGTTGGGTGTCTAAATCCTTCATGGTACATGCTTAAGGAGAGGCTTTTTCTTTATAAGTCAGCAGACTCACAACCTAATTTTTCTTGTTTGAGCCACCAAGCCTTCTCTTCAGTATCCATGTTTGTCCTCCCCTGGGGGCTTCACAAATCTTATCTTGAAGAAAATGCATATTCTCTGGGGCTGTTCATTCTAATCCTGCTTTCCCTGCTTGCAAATGCACTTGGGGTTTTCCCTTCTCAGGCTTCTCGTCAAGTTCACCGTCAAGTCTCAACCACACACTTCCAGTGACAGGTACATACAGTTCACAGCAGAGTTCAGGATGAATGCGGAGGGTGTAACCTTCAATGGCTTCCATTAGACCCGTATTTTGAGTAATAAATTGGATTGTAAATACGGTGTACAGTGGTCATTTCCTTTGTCCTCTAGAAATATTAGATATTAATTTATTATGAATAGGTACATCGAGAAGGCTGTTGAATACTGTTGACGATATTTACGTTTTATAGAGAGAGTAAAATGGGGTAGGGAAAGTTAAGGTATTTAGTGGGATTTTAAGTTAATTTTTTAAATGTAGTTTTGTGTGGGATCCTGTAAGTCAAGATTTATACCCTCACTGGAGCTTCTACTGCATGTTCAAGGGTGGGTATTCTGTTCAAAGAGTGACAAATTGAACGTAAGGAAGTTTGGAGTATCCCAGAAAATATGCATTAGGACTCAAAGGGAAAAAAAATTCCATACGCTTGTCTTACTCTGTGATCTTCTTGTCGTTTTACAAACACAGCAAAAAAGGGACCTCCAGCTAAGCTGGCGGTGACGCTAATTCCGCCGGTATCCAATAAGAAATGTTTGTCCAATTTGTAGTTTGGGCTATGCTCTGCCCTTGGAGGATGGTGCCTCCGCGTCTGAAAATATATAATTCCATCCAAGCTGACAACAACCAAGGAAAACACTTAAAGACAGTTACAGATTATTTTCTTTCTGTGTATTACATTTATATTGATCCTTCTCTCCTTTTCCTATGCTCAGTTATGGGGCTTGTTACTATAGAAGAAATAGACGCTTATTCTCCTTTAAAAAAGTCCATATATGATGAAGGGAAAGGGAAGAATGACAAGAAAAACGTTGCTCCTGTATTTCTTACACAACTTCATTTCTTTACAGTAAATGAGGAAGGAGTTTTAAAACCCAGCTTCTCCAAGGGAGGGTAGTAAACTAAATTTCTAATTATTGAATGGGAGCTATTAAACAGCAAATCAAGAAAATATATTTGTTTTCTTAAAAGAAGATAGACTTTCATCTTTCTTTCTTATGTTTTAAAATTAATGGAAATTATCATGCAAAGTAAAAGTTCAGAACTCTAAAAGAGAAAATTACTGATTTCCTTCACTTACATCTCCTTCTGTATGGTCCATCTTGACAGTTGTATGGCCCTCCTCACCTTTATTCATGCTCAAAACCATAGGCATTTATATAATCTGTTGGGTCTCTTTCTTAGTTTCCAAAAATGGGATCATACTCTACACACTACTTTGCAACTTGTATTTTTTTTTACTTAAAATATATATAGTAGGCTTCCCTCCAGAACAGAAAACATAGGTCCAAACCCACTCTTTCTGCTAGCCACATAGTCTTCCATGCAAGGAATATATCACGTATGTAACAGTTCCCTTTCTGGTAAACATTCCAGTTATTTTAATTTTTACAACCATGCCATAATAAACATTATTTGTACATGTCTGTTTAAGTCCAGGTGATTTTATTTCTCTCGGATATAGTCTCAGAGGTAGACTTTCAGCACTAAAGAATATTTTAACTTTAACAGAAAAAATATTTTCAAAGACTAAAGCAGCATAATAGAAGGCAAAGAAAAAAATGATAAAGGAATAATGAAATTGTGTAGCAGACCCACAGAATCAATTGCTTTTTAAGAGAACAATTCTTGGTTTCTGTACCAATGACTTTTAGTCCAACTCCTCATTGCAAATTTACAATATGGTATACACACTTGCAGTGTGGTATAAAAGAGAACCGACAGATAACAAGTGTTGTGAGGATGTACAGAAACTGGCACTCTCATACACTTGTGGTCGGAAAGTAAAGTGGTGCAGCCACTGTGGAAAACAGTCTGGCAGTTCCTCAAAAGGTTAAACATAGAGCTAATACAATATGACCCAGCAATGCCTCTCATAGGTATATACACAAGAGAAATAAAAACATATGGTGTTCCATAGCAGCATTTTCATAATAGCCAAAAAGTGGAAACAACTCAAATGTCCATTAACTGATAAACAGATAAATAGAAGATGATGTGTCTATACAATGGAATATTATTTGGCCATAAAAAGAAATGACTACTGGCACATGCTACAATATGGATGAATCTTGAAAACACTATGTTAAGTGAAAAAAAGCCAGTCGCAAAAGTCTACGTATTGTAGGACTCCTTTTCTTTGAAATAGAATAGACAGAATAGACAAATCTATAGTGAGAGAAAGTAGATTAGTGCTTGCCTAGGGCTAGAGGGGGTGGTGGGGTAAGAGGGGAAATGGGAGGTGACTGATAATTGACACAAGGGTGATAAAAATGTTCTAAAATTGATTGTGGAGATAGTTGCACACCACAATGTGTATGCTAAAAACCATTGACTTGTACACTTTAAGTAGGTTCATTGTATGGTTTGTGAGTTAATATCTCAATAAAGTAGTTTTGGAAAAGAGAAGAAACAAGTGAAATAGAGAGAGAGAAAGGGCACAATCTGAGCATTAGAGAATCTAGACATAAGAGGGGAGAGAATACCATGAGTTCTCATGTTGGACCACCCTCCTCTGGGTTCTGTAGTCACCCTGTGTCACTCCAAGGCTAGTCCCTCACGTAGAGGCTTTTCCTTTTCAACTCACCCAGACATAGCAGATGTCTTGCCTATTGGTGAACATCACTCTGCATTGCAGCTTTGAAAAATCCCTTCTTGTTCGGACTAGGTTATAGACACCACGTGAGAAAAAGGCCATTTTTTTCCATCCCCCTTCTTTTATTAAAGAGGTAGCTATGCTCAGTGCTGGTGGAAAGTGGTCCTTTCCATTTTGTCACATACCCTCACTCATTTTTCAAAATGTGAACCTTTTTTCAATGATGCAACCTGCCTGGGCTGTTTATTCAGTCTTTCTTTTATAGATTTTTTCAAATTTATGAGTGTCATGAAACAAAAATGCCTAATCTAGTCCAAGCTAACCTTGCCTTTTAATCACAAGAAATTTCATCCTCAGGTACACTTTGTTCTTCCTGCAATTTATTATTTTGGGACTGTTTCAAATTGTAATGGGAAACTCTGTGGCTGGCCTTGCTGATCAAGGTTATCAAAATTCATTGTGCAGGAGATAAATACTGATTTCACCAGTCTCAGCCAACAGAATTAATACAAAGACTCTACAGGGTGAAGAAAGAAATTAAGGTAATGGTGTTAGAAGCATTGCAAAGAACACAATCTGAAGAAACCATGGAAAATAAGAATAAATGTATCCTCATCTCTTTCATGTTGCTTGAAGCCAAAGATGAGTTTAAACAAGATGGTCATGTCTTTAGTCTGGTTCCAGAGCATCTTTGCTGCCTCTTTCTGCCAGCCTCTTCCCATTTCTCCACATTGACCTAAAGTCCAGCGCCAAGAAGCACATCCCAACCCCAAATTCCCAGCTCCATGGTACCTCCGCCAACTGCCTCTTCTCCCAATCAGGAACCCTTCTTTTCACCATCTTCCTTCTGTTTGTCAAAACTGCCTGAGCTTTCCATAAGTATAGCCCATCTTGCTAAACATTGCTGAATTGTAGGAAATAATCTAATAGACTAATTCATTCAAATGTAATAGCTAGATCTCCCCAGGGGTGTTTGCATTAAAACGAGGGATCCTACAAGCAAGAATCCTTAACCTAAGAGAATCAGCCACAGTGGAATTTGAAGCACTGGGTAGAGAGAGTTTTGAATGAAGGAAAAGTCAACTTTGGTGGTGATATGGCTCTTCTAAAGTTATTTGAAAACAATCTTGTTCCCACCCTCAAATTATACATTTCTCTATGATTATTACATTTGTCCAGGTGTTTATTTTTTGTCATTTTTCATTTTGCTTCCCTTTATGCTGACCTCATTTACATAAAGCATCTCTTTTTTTAATTTAAAAAATTTTTTTAACTGAATGAAAGATTCTTTAAATTCTATAGTGCTTTACAATTTTCAAAAGATTCATACATACGATTTCATATAAGTCCATAGTATCCCTTTTTTTCTCCCCTCCCCCTATATTGTCCTCCCCACTTCCCTCTCCCCATTGGTAACCGCTAGTTTGTTCTCTGTATCTGTTAGTCTGCTTCTTGTTTGTTTTATTCATCAGTTTGTTGTATTTTTCAGATTCTACATATAAGTGATATCATACAGTATTTGTCTTTCTCTGTTTGATTTATTTCACTTAGCATAATGCCCTCCAAGTCCATCCATGTTGCTGCAAATGGCAAATGGCAAAATTTTATTCTTTTTGTGGCTGAGTGTATATATATATATATATATATATATATATATATATATACACTCAGTACTATACATATAATGGAATACTACTCAGCCATATATATGTGTGTGTGTGTATATATATGTATATATACTCAGTATTATATATATAATGGAATACTACTCAGCCATATATATATGTGTGTGTGTGTGTGTGTATATATATATATATATACTCTGTATTCTATATATAATGGAATATATATATATATATATACACACACACAGCTTCTTTATCCATTGATCTGTTGATGGACACTTAGGTTGCTTCATACTTTGGCAATTGTAAATAACGTTGCTATGAACATTGAGATGCATGTATCTTTTTGAATTAGTGTTTTTGTTTTTGTTTTGGATACATACCCAGGAGTGGTATCGCTGGGTCATATGGTAGTTCTATTTGTAGAACTATTTTGTGAGAAATCCCCACACAGTTCTCCATAGTGGCTGTATCAATTTACATTCCCACCAGCAGTGTAGGAGGGTTCCCTTTTCTCCACATCGTCGCTAACATTTACTTGTGTTCTTTTTGATGATAGCCGTTCTGACAAGTGAGGTGGTATCTCACTGTGGTTTTGAGTTGCATTTCCCTGACGATTAGCAGTGTTGAGCATCTTTGGCCATCTGCATTTCCTCTTTGGAAAAATGACTATTCAGTTCTTCTGCCCATTTTTTAATCAGGTTGGTTGTTTTTTTGATGTTGTGTGAGCTGTTTATATATGTTGGAAATTAATCCCTTATCTGTCTTATCATTTGCAAATATCTTCTCCCATTCAGCAGGCTGTCTTTTTTTTTTTTTTTTTAACATCTTTATTGGAGTATAATTGCTTTACAGTGGTGTGTTAGTTTCTGCTTTATAACAAAGTGAATCAGTTATACATATACATATGTTCCCATATCTCTTCCCTCTTGCATCTCCCTCCCTCCCACCCTCCCTATCCCACCCCTCTAGGTGGTCACAAAGCACCGAGCTGATCTCCCTGTGCTATGTGGCTGCTTCCCACTAGCTAGCTATTTTACATTTGGTAGTGTATGTATGTCCATGCCACTCTCTCACCCTGTCACATCTCACCCCTCCCCCTCCCCATATCCTCAAGTCCATTCTCTAGTAGGTCTGTGTCTTTATTCCCGTCTTGCCACTAGGTTCTTCATGACCTTTTTTTTTTTCCTTAGATTCCATACATATGTGTTAGCATACTGTATTTGTTTTTCTCTTTCTGACTTACTTCACTCTGTATGACAGCTGTCTTTTTCTTTTGTCGATGGTTTCCTTTGCTTTGCCAAAGCGTAAAGCATCTCTTAAACCAAGTCATCACAGCCCTGAAAAGTGAAAAAATAGAGTGGTGAAGTGACTTGAATGAGGCCAGTAAGTGGCTTTAACTTAGGTCCATTGGAAATCAAGTTTAATGTTCTTTCCCAAGAGAGCAAAAGCAAACTTTAATTTAGTAAGGAAATCTAACAGCTTGCTTTCTAGCTTGCATTTCAGAAACAGCCCTTAAGAGTTTGAATCATTGCGAGACATTGATTTCAGAGGGTCAGATGTTTGTTTGTTTGTTTGTTTTTAACATCTTTATTGGAGTTTAATTGCTTTACAATGGTGTGTTAGTTTCTGCTTTATAACAAAGTGAATCAGCTATATGTATACATATATCCGCATATCTCCTCCCTCTTGCGTCTCCCTCCCACCCTCCCTATCCCACCCCTCTAGGTGGTAACAAAGCACCGAGCTGATCTCCCTGTGCTATGCGGCTGCTTCCCACTAGCTATCTATTTTACATTTGGTGTCTCTATTTTACATTTAGTGTATATATGTCCATGCCACTCTCTCACTTCGTCCCAGCTTACCCTTCCCCCTCCCCATGTCCTCAAGACCATTCTCTATGTCTGCGTCTTTATTCCTGTCTTGCCCCTAGGTTCTTCAGAACCTTTTTTTTTTTTTTTTTTAGATTCCATATATATGTGTTAGCATATGGTATTTGTTTTTCTCTTTCTGACTTACTTCACTCTGTATGACAGACTCTAGGTCCATCCACCTCACTACAAATAACTCAATTTCATTTCTTTTTATGGCTGAGTAATATTCCATTGTATATATGTGCCACATCTTCTTTATCCATTCATCAGTTGATGGGCACTTAGGTTGCTTCCATGTCCTGGCTATTGTAAACAGAGCTGCAGTGAACACTGTGGTACATGACTCTTTTTGAATGATGGTTTTCTCAGGGTGTATGCCCAGTAGTGGGATTGCTGGGTCGTATGGTAGTTCTATTTTTACTTTTTTAAGGAAGCTCCATACTGTTCTCCACAGTGGTTGTATCAATTTACATTCCCACCAACAGTGCAAGAGGGTTCCCTTTTCTCCACACCCTCTCCAGCATTTATTGTTTGTAGATTTTTTGATAATGGCCATTCTGACCAGTGTGAGGTGATACCTCATTGTAGTTTTGATTTGCATTTCTCTAATGATTAGTGATGTTGAGCATCCTTTCATGTGTTTGTTGACAATCTGTATATCTTCTTTGGAGAAATGTCTCTTTAGGTCTTCTGCCCATTTTTGTAGTAATCTCTTATGATCGTTTGTATTTCTGCAGTGTCAGTGGTTACTTCTCCTTTTTCATTTCTAATTCTATTAATTTGAGTCTTCTCCTTTTTTCTCTTGATGAGTCTGGCTAATGGTTTATCAATTTTGTTTATCTTCTCAAAGAACCAGCTTTTAGTTTCATTGATTTTTGCTATTGTTTCCTTCATTTCTTTTTCATTTATTTCTGATCTGATCTTTATGATTTCTTTCCTTCTGCTAGCTTTGGGGTTTTTTTGTTCTTCTTTCTCTAATTGCTTTAGGTGCAAGGTTAGGTTGTTTATTCGAGATGTTTCCTGTTTCTTGAGGTAGGCTTGTATTGCTATAAACTTCCCTCTTAGAACTGCTTTTGCTGCATCCCATAGGTTTTGGATCGTCGTGTCTCCATTGTCATTTGTTTCTAGGTATTTTTTGATTTCCCCTTTGATTTCTTCAGTGATCACTTCGTTATTAAGTAGTGTATTGTGTAGCCTCCATGTGTTTGTATTTTTTACAGATCTTTTCCTGTAATTGATATCTAGTCTCATAGCGTTGTGGTCGGAAAAGATACTTGATACGATTTCAATTTTTTTAAATTTACCAAGGCTTGATTTGTGACCCAAGATATGATCTATCCTGGAGAATGTTCCATGAGCACTTGAGAAAAATGTGTATTCTGTTGTTTTTGGGTGGAATGTCCTATAAATATCAATTAAGTCCATCTTGTTTAATGTATCATTTAAAGCTTGTGTTTCCTTATTTATTTTCATTTTGGATGATCTGTCCATTGGTGAAAGTGGGGTGTTAAAGTCCCCTACTATGATTGTGTTACTGTCGATTTCCCCTTTTATGGCTGTTAGTATTTGCCTTATGTATTGAGGTGCTCCTATGTTGGGTGCATAAATATTTACAATTGTTATACCTTCCTCTTGGATCGATCCCTTGATCATTATATAGTGTCCATCTTTGTCTCTTGTAATTGTCTTTATTTTAAAGTCTATTTTGTCTGATATGAGAATTGCTACTCCAGCTTTCTTTTGATTTCCATTTGCATGGAATATCTTTTTCCATCCCCTCACTTTCAGTCTGTATGTGTCTCTAGGTCTGAAGTGGGTCTCTTGTAGACAGCATATATATGGGTCTTGTTTTTGTATCCATTCAGCCAGTCTGTGTCTTTTGGTGGGAGCATTTAATCCATTTACATTTAAGGTAATTATCGATATGTATGTTCCTATTCCCATTTTCTTAAATGTTTTGGGTTTGTTATTGTAGGTGTTTTCCTTCTCTTGTGTTTCTTGCCTAGAGAAGTTCCTTTAGCATTTGTTGTAAAGCTGGTTTGGTGGTGCTGAACTCTCTCAGCTTTTGCTTGTCTGTAAAGGTTTTAATTTCTCCATCAAATCTGAATGAGATCCTTGCTGGGTAGAGTAATCTTGGTTGTAGGTTTTTCTCCTTCATCACTTTAAGTATATCCTGCCACTCCCTTCTGGCTTGCAGCGTTTCTGCTGAAAGATCAGCTGTTAACCTTATGGGGATGCCCTTGTGTGTTATCTGTTGTTTTTCCCTTGCTGCTTTTAATATGTTTTCTTTATATTTAATTTTTGATAGTTTGATTAATATGTGTCTTGGTGTGTTTCTCCTTGGATTTATCCTGTATGGGACTCTCTGTGCTTCCAGGACTTGATTAACTATTTCCTTTCCCATATTAGGGAAGTTTTCAACTATAATCTCTTCAAATATTTTCTCAGTCCCTTTCTTTTTCTCTTCTTCTTCTGGGACCCCTATAATTCGAATGTTGGTGCGTTTAATGTTGTCCCAGAGGTCTCTGAGACTGTCCTCAGTTCTTTTCATTCTTTTTTCTTTACTCTGGTCTGCAGTAGTTATTTCCACCATTTTATCTTCCAGGTCACTTATCCGTTCTTCTGCCTCAGTTATTCTGCTATTGATCCCATCTAGAGTATTTTTAATTTCATTTATTGTGCTTGTCATCGTTTCTTGGTTCCTCTTTAGTTCTTCTACGTCCTTGTTAAATGTTTCTTGCATTTTGTCTATTCTATTTCCAAGACTTTGGATCATCCTTACTATCCTTATTCTGAATTCTTTTTCAGGTAGACTACCTATTTCCTCTTCATTTGTTAGGTCTGGTGTGTTTTGACCCTGCTCCTTCATCTGCTGTGTGTTTTTCTGTCTTCTCATTTTGCTTATCTTACTGTGTTTGGGGTCTCCTTTTCACAGGCTGCAGGTTCGTAGTTCCCGTTGTTTTTGGTATCTGTCCCCAGTGGCTAAGGTTGGTTCAGTGGGTTGTGTAGGTTTCCTGGTGGAGGGAACTAGTGCCTGTGTTCTGGTGGATGAGGCTGGATGTTGTCTTTCTGGTGGGTTCGTCCACGTCTGGTGGTGTGTTTTGGGGTGTCTGTGGCCTTATTATGATTTTAGGCAGCCTCTCTGTTAATGGATGGGGCTGTGTTCCTCTCTTGCTAGTTGTTTGGCATAGGGTGTCCAGCACTGTAGCTTGCTGGTCGTTGAGTGAAGCTGGGTCTTGATGTTGAGATGGAGATCTGTGAGAGATTTTCGCCGTTTGGTATTACGTGGAGCTGGGAGGTCTCTTGTGGACCAGTGTCCTGAAGTTGGCTCTCCCACCTCAGAGGCACAGCCCTGATGCCTGGCTGGAGCACCAAGAGCCTTTCATCCACACGGCCAAGTACGTGGGGATTTTCTTGCCTTTTGGGAGGTCTGACGTCTTCTGCCCGCGTTCAGTGGGTGTTCTGTAGGAGCAGTTCCACGTGTAGATGTATTTCTCATGTATCTGTGGGGAGGAAGGTGATCTCCGCGTCTCACTCTTCCGCCATCTTGCCCCTCCCTCCGAGGCAATTCTTTTTATCCTTTGTGCTCAGTCTAGTTGCACTTGCTCACAGGGGGTCGCGTGTAGAGGCCTCACACCCGGCTCTTCAGAACTCCTCAGCTTGCTCTGCCCATTTTTTAATTGGGTTGGGATTTGTTTTTTTGATATTGAGCTGCATGAGCTGCTTGTATATTTTGGAGATTAATCCTTTATCAGTTGCTTCATTTGCAAATATTTTCTCCCATTCTGAGGGTTGTCTTTTCGTCTTATGGTTTCCTTTGCTGGGTAAAAGCTTTTAAGTTTCATTAAGTCCCATTTGTTCATTTTTGTTTTTATTTCCATTTCTCTAGGAGGTGGGTCAAAAAGATCTTGCTGTGATTTATGTCATAGAGTGTTCTGCCTATGTTTTCCTCTAAGAGTTTTTTAGTGTGTGGCCTTACATTTAGGTCTTTAATCCATTTTGAGTTTATTTTTGTGTATGGTGTTAGGGAGGGTTCTAATTTCATTCTTTTACATGTAGCTGTCCAGTTTTCCCAGCACCACTTATTGAAGAGGCTGTCTTTTCTCCATTGTATATTCTTGCCTCCTTTATCAAAGATAAGGTGACCATATGTGCGTGGGTTTATCTCTGGGTGGTGGGTCAGATGTTTAAGGAGTTTGGGATGCACATTCCAATTCATCGGGATGATGTCTTGGATATTCATTTGCAAAATGAACTGTGTTTACATACCCAGGTAACAAATAATAAAGATTGCCGTTTTCTGCTTTCCTTCACCCCATAGATTTTTGCATCAAGATGGCAACAGTGTGAAAAGTCAATAACATGGAAAATGTTTCAAGTTACATTTCAGAGATTAGAAAGGGAGTTCTTACTGTCTTTTAATGCGTCTCTTATTTTTATTCTCCAATGTGGGAACCTCCCCAAATAGAGGAAAGATGCACAGGATCTTATCATTCATTTTCACCCTTTAAAAATTGTTTTGGAAAAATCAACATGTTTGATGGTGATGTTTAACTGTTTTACACCCTTTTCCCCCCCTCCCCATTTTAGATATGATATATAAATAGGAATGGATAAGCTCTTTCACATTAACTGTCCATTACATTCCATTAACTGTCCCTTACATTGACCATTTTTGGGTTTACTTTCATAAGTACAGTCCACACTAGTTCTTTTAAAAATATTGCCAGTACTGTGTCTTACCTCATTAAGCTTGCCCACTTTCTCACTGTTCAATGAGTTCTTATTCCCTCTTCTTTATTTTTGCTACTTCCTTTATTTTTTATTTTTATTTTTTTATAGAAAATCTAGGTTGAATATTTGCACTTGGAATGAGAAGACCCTTTTTTTAAATTAATTTATTTTTTTGTTTATTTATTTTTGGCTGCATTGGGTCTTCGCTGCTGCGCGTGGGCTTTCTCTAGTTGCAGCGAGCAGGGGCTACTCTCCATTGCAGTGCACAGGCTTCTCATCGTGGTGGCTTCTCTTGTTGCGGAGCACAGGCTCTAGGTGCGTGGGCCTCAGTAGTTGTGGCACATGGGCTCAGTAGTTGTGGCTCGCGGGCTCTAGAGTGCAGGCTTAGTAGTTGTGGCACACGGGCCCAGCTGCTCTGCGGCACGTGGGATCTTCCCGGACCAGGGCTCGAACCTGTGTCCCCTGCATTGGCAGGCGGATTCTTAACCACTGCGCCACCAGGGAAGTCCCAACTACTTCCTTTATTTTTGACATACTTTTTGGTTCAGATACTTATTCACATCTCTCTGAGATGATTTGTAGCTAATTTGTAGCAACAGATTTTCATTATTTATGAGTGTCATTGTCAGAATCCATTTGGAAGTCTGACCGAGATAAAGCGGATTCCCACTTCTGATCTGACCACAGCAATAAAGCAATTAACCACACTGGTTAAAATGGGCTGAATCCTTGAGGGTGCTAATATTTTTACAACCAAATATTTACTGTCTTGTGCATTATGTCTGATTCATTTCCTAGGAGATTCAAGATGTTGTGATTACAAATAATTTATAACACCCTCTTTTAAAAAATGTAATGTATGTTATTTCTCATACTAGCCAATTAACTTTAAAATGTTTGTGGATATAAGAGAGGGAAGTACGAAAATGAAAACTATGAGTAATATAAATGCTTAATATTCTTAAAAGTTTGGTATTATATGGTAGCATTTAAATCAGTCTTGGTATACTATTAGTCTTTTCCTGTATTTTGATTCTAGTTGGTACCTAAATCTTAGACTCTACCATGCCAATGAGACAGGAAATGGAAGGCCCATGTGTATGCATCCTCTAAGCAAACATTTTTCTCTCTCTTCTCACCGCTAGTATCATAAAACATAGGTGAAATTTTCAAGAATAAATACAGGATTAGAAAAGCCATTAATAACGGCAGTCATTTTAAAGTGTCACCTAATTTAAACACTTTTGCTTTAAGTTATTGCAGTGTCATGAGTTTTATTATGCTCAATTTATTAGTAAAAGCCTTCAGAGTTCACAACCATTTATTTTGCAGGGAACTTGATTTTATCATTAATTTTTAAATACATAATACTCCCGCTTTATTTTCTAGAGTGCACTTTATTTGCACGAATTGGTTTACTCTGATCAACACAGATGTTTCCTGGTGTTTATTAAAGCAAAAAATCTGGGAAGTCAGATGTCTGCACATTTTCATGACATTACACTCCAAAAGTTAGTGTATGTTTGTACACACGTGATACATGTTTATATTGGTTGTTAAGTTTTAGGTGGGAAAATATAATAAAGACTGCCCAGGCTCCGGTTTCTAATTTTTTCTGATTATTGGGTAACTTATTCTAGAGGGCAATCTTTTCTCTTCCAAAGGAGTGACCTCTGGGCGGGAAAATCCTAATGTTTGGGATGAGAGCCAGGACCCAGGAAATAATTCTGACAATTTCTCTGGCTTCACAAGTCTGCGAAACACAGTTCTATCAAGGATAACTAAGCCTTGCTCTGGGTTGGGTTTTCATGGTCTGGCCTGTTTTACCTGCGCAGCTCTCTGGAGGTGTTTATGGGCTGAAATAGTTGACAAAGGAGCTCTGAGCTGGGGTGGGTGGAAAGTCAGAGGTGGAGCTCCCCGCCCCTCAACTGGACCCACGCGACCACAGGTCATGTGGAGCTAATGCAAACACCTGGTGCTGAGAGCTGACACAACTGGATGCTTAAGTGTTTATTTTAGGGAGATTTTGTTTAAAAAAAAACTGAAACGAGACATATACTCACTAGTTGTTATCTTTTCTCCCCCTGATCAGGACAGAATTTCACCCTAAGGCAGTTAGGCGTTTGTGACCCGGAACCTCGAAGAGGACTGGCGTTTTGTGCGGAAATGGGGCTCCCTCACAGAGGTTACTCTATCAGTGCAGGGTCAGACGCTGACACTGAGAACGAAGCAGTGATGTCCCCAGAGCATGCCATGAGACTGTGGGGCAGGGGGGTCAAGTCAGGCCGCAGTTCCTGCCTGTCAAGCCGGTCCAACTCAGCCCTCACCCTGACAGATACAGAGCACGAAAACAAGTCAGACAGTGAAAATGGTAAGTTCTTTTTTTTTGGCTTCGTAATGTTGGCGTTCAGTGCTTCTGTCTGTTTCCGTTGACTCTGGAGGCGTGGCTTTCTTCCTTCCTCCCATCTCTCCTTCTCTTTCTTTCTGCTTCCTTTCTTTGTATTGCAACGCTACTAGTAGCGCTCAAGAAATGTCCTTCGTTATTGCATTTTTTTCCCCTGGGAAAAAATCAATATTTGA
>NC_083735.1:0-2500 GCF_028564815.1 Eubalaena glacialis | reverse complement strand
GGGTTAGGGTTAGGGTTAGGGTTAGGGTTAGGGTTAGGGTTAGGGTTAGGGTTAGGGTTAGGGTTAGGGTTAGGGTTAGGGTTTAGGGTTAGGGTTAGGGTTAGGGTTAGGGTTAGGGTTAGGGTTAGGGTTAGGTTAGGGTTAGGGTTAGGGTTAGGGTTAGGGTTAGGGTTAGGGTTAGGTTAGGGTTAGGGTTAGGGTTAGGGTTAGGGTTAGGGTTAGGGTTAGGGTTAGGGTTAGGTTAGGGTTAGGGTTAGGGTTAGGGTTAGGGTTAGGGTTAGGGTTAGGGTTAGGGTTAGGGTTAGGGTTAGGGTTAGGGTTAGGGTTAGGGTTAGGGTTAGGGTTAGGGTTAGGGTTAGGGTTAGGGTTAGGGTTAGGGTTAGGGTTAGGGTTAGGGTTAGGGTTAGGGTTAGGGTTAGGGTTAGGGTTAGGGTTAGGGTTAGGGTTAGGGTTAGGGTTAGGGTTAGGGTTAGGGTTAGGGTTAGGGTTAGGGTTAGGGTTAGGGTTAGGGTTAGGGTTAGGGTTAGGGTTAGGGTTAGGGTTAGGGTTAGGGTTAGGGTTAGGGTTAGGGTTAGGGTTAGGGTTAGGGTTAGGGTTAGGTTAGGGTTAGGGTTAGGGTTAGGGTTAGGGTTAGGGTTAGGGTTAGGGTTAGGGTTAGGTTAGGGTTAGGGTTAGGGTTTAGGGTTAGGGTTAGGGTTAGGGTTAGGGTTAGGGTTAGGGTTAGGGTTAGGGTTAGGTTAGGGTTAGGGTTAGGGTTAGGGTTAGGGTTAGGGTTAGGGTTAGGGTTAGGGTTAGGGTAGGGTTAGGGTTAGGGTTAGGGTTAGGGTTAGGGTTAGGGTTAGGGTTAGGGTTAGGGTTAGGGTTAGGGTTAGGGTTAGGGTTAGGGTTAGGGTTAGGGTTAGGGTTAGGGTTAGGTTAGGGTTAGGGTTAGGGTTAGGGTTAGGGTTAGGGTTAGGGTTAGGGTTAGGGTTAGGGTTAGGGTTAGGGTTAGGGTTAGGGTTAGGGTTAGGGTTAGGGTTAGGGTTAGGGTTAGGGTTAGGGTTAGGGTTAGGGTTAGGGTTAGGGTTAGGGTTAGGGTTAGGGTTAGGGTTAGGGTTAGGGTTAGGGTTAGGGTTAGGGTTAGGGTTAGGGTTAGGTTAGGGTTAGGGTTAGGGTTAGGTTAGGGTTAGGGTTAGGGTTAGGGTTAGGGTTAGGGTTAGGGTTAGGGTTAGGGTTAGGGTTAGGGTTAGGGTTAGGGTTAGGTTAGGGTTAGGGTTAGGGTTAGGGTTAGGGTTAGGGTTAGGGTTAGGGTTAGGGTTAGGGTTAGGGTTAGGGTTAGGGTTAGGGTTAGGGTTAGGGTTAGGGTTAGGGTTAGGGTTAGGGTTAGGGTTAGGGTTAGGGTTAGGGTTAGGGTTAGGGTTAGGGTTAGGGTTAGGGTTAGGGTTAGGGTTAGGGTTAGGGTTAGGGTTAGGGTAGGTTAGGGTTAGGGTTAGGGTTAGGGTTTAGGGTTAGGGTTAGGGTTAGGGTTAGGGTTAGGGTTAGGGTTAGGGTTAGGGTTAGGGTTAGGGTTAGGGTTAGGGTTAGGGTTAGGGTTAGGGTTAGGGTTAGGGTTAGGGTTAGGGTTAGGGTTAGGTTAGGGTTAGGGTTAGGGTTAGGGTTAGGGTTAGGGTTAGGGTTAGGGTTAGGGTTAGGGTTAGGGTTAGGGTTAGGGTTAGGGTTAGGGTTAGGGTTAGGGTTAGGGTTAGGGTTAGGGTTAGGGTTAGGGTTAGGGTTAGGGTTAGGGTTAGGGTTAGGGTTAGGGTTAGGGTTAGGTTAGGGTTAGGGTTAGGGTTAGGGTTAGGGTTAGGGTTAGGGTTAGGGTTAGGGTTAGGGTTAGGGTTAGGGTTAGGGTTAGGGTTAGGGTTAGGGTTAGGGTTAGGTTAGGGTTAGGGTTAGGGTTAGGGTTAGGGTTAGGGTTAGGGTTAGGGTTAGGGTTAGGGTTAGGGTTAGGGTTAGGGTTAGGGTTAGGGTTAGGGTTAGGGTTAGGGTTAGGGTTAGGGTTAGGGTTAGGGTTAGGGTTAGGGTTAGGGTTAGGGTTAGGGTTAGGGTTAGGGTTAGGGTTAGGGTTAGGGTTAGGGTTAGGGTTAGGGTTAGGGTTAGGGTTAGGTTAGGGTTAGGGTTAGGGTTAGGGTTAGGGTTAGGGTTAGGGTTAGGGTTAGGGTTAGGGTTAGGGTTAGGGTTAGGGTTAGGGTTAGGGTTAGGGTTAGGGTTAGGGTTAGGGTTAGGGTTAGGGTTAGGGTTAGGGTTAGGGTTAGGGTTAGGGTTAGGGTTAGGGTTAGGGTTAGGGTTAGGGTTAGGGTTAGGGTTAGGGTTAGGGTTAGGGTTAGGGTTAGGGTTAGGGTTAGGTTAGGGTTAGGGTTAGGGTTAGGGTTAGGGTTAGGGTTAGGGTTAGGGTTAGGTTAGGGTTAGGGTTAGGGTTAGGGTTAGGGTTAGGGTTAGGGTTAGGGTTAGGGTTAGGGTTAGGGTTAGGGTTAGGGGGTAG